>NC_042973.1:33931004-34231004 GCF_901001165.1 Salmo trutta
ATAGCTACTGACCCTGGAACTGACCCTATATATAGCTACTGACCCTGGAACTGACCCTGTATATAGCTACTGACCCTGGAACTGACCCTATATATAGCTACTGACCCTGGAACTGACCCTATATATAGCTACTGACCCTGGAACTGACCCTATATGTAGCTACTGACCCTGGAACTGACCCTATATGTAGCTACTGACCCTGGAACTGACCCTGTATATAGCTACTGACCCTGGAACTGACCCTATATGTAGCTACTGACCCTGGAACTGACCCTGTATGTAGCTACTGACCCTGGAACTGACCCTGTATATAGCTACTGACCCTGGAACTGACCCTATATGTAGCTACTGACCCTGGAACTGACCCTGTATGTAGCTACTGACCCTGGAACTGACCCTGTATATAGCTACTGACCCTGGAACTGACCCTATATGTAGCTACTGACCCTGGAACTGACCCTATATATAGCTACTGACCCTGGAACTGACCCTATATATAGCTACTGACCCTGGAACTGACCCTATATGTAGCTACTGACCCTGGAACTGACCCTATATATAGCTACTGACCCTGGAACTGACCCTGTATATAGCTACTGACCCTGGAACTGACCCTATATATAGCTACTGACCCTGGAACTGACCCTATATGTAGCTACTGACCCTGGAACTGACCCTATATATAGCTACTGACCCTGGAACTGACCCTGTATATAGCTACTGACCCTGGAACTGACCCTGTATGTAGCTACTGACCCTGGAACTGACCCTATATATAGCTACTGACCCTGGAACTGACCCTGTATGTAGCTACTGACCCTGGAACTGACCCTGTATATAGCTACTGATCCTGGAACTGACCCTATATATAGCTACTGACCCTGGAACTGACGCTATATATAGCTACTGACCCTGGAACTGACCCTGTATGTAGCTACTGACCCTGGAACTGACCCTGTATATAGCTACTGACCTTGGAACTGACCCTGTATGTAGCTACTGATCCTGGAACTGACCCTATATATAGCTACTGACCCTGGAACTGACCCTATATATAGCTACTGACCCTGGAACTGACCCTGTATGTAGCTACTGACCCTGGAACTGACCCTGTATATAGCTACTGACCCTGGAACTGACCCTGTATGTAGCTACTGACCCTGGAACTGACCCTATATGTAGCTACTGACCCTGGAACTGACCCTGTATATAGCTACTGACCCTGGAACTGACCCTGTATGTAGCTACTGACCCTGGAACTGACCCTATATATAGCTACTGACCCCGGAACTGACCCTGTATATAGCTGCTGACCCTGGAACTGACCCTGTATATAGCTACTGACCCTGGAACTGACCCTGTATATAGCTACTGACCCTGGAACTGACCCTGTATATAGCTACTGACCCTGGAACTGACCCTGTATATAGCTACTGACCCTGGAACTGACCCTGTATATAGCTGCTGACCCTGGAACTGACCCTGTATATAGCTGCTGACCCTGGAACTGACCCTGTATTTTTTTTTATTTTTTTTTATTTCACCTTTATTTAACCAGGTAGGCAAGTTGAGAACAAGTTCTCATTTACAATTGCGACCTGGCCAAGATAAAGCAAAGCAGTTCGACAACATACAAAAACACAGAGTTACACAACATACAATCAATGATGCAGTAGAAAAAAATAAGACTATATACAATGTGAGCAAATGATGTGAGATAATGGAGGTAAAGGCAAAAAAATGCCATGGTGGCAAAGTAAATAAAGTATGGCAAGAAAAAACACTGGAATGGTAGATTTGTAGTTTGAAGAAAGTTCAAAGTTAAAATATAAATAATATGGTGCAAAGGAGCAAAATAAATAAAATAAATAAATACAGTAGGGGAAAAGGTAGTAGTTTGGGCTCAATTAAAGATGGGCTATGTACAGGTGCAGAGATCTGTGAGCTGCTCTGACAGCTGGTGCTTAAAGCTAGTGAGGGAGATAAGTGTTTCCAGTTTTAGAGATTTTTGTAGTTCGTTCCAATCATTGGCAGCTGAGAACTGGAAGGAGAGACGACCAAAGGAGGAGTTGGCTTTAGGGGTGACCAGAGAGATATACCTGCTGGAGCGCGTGCTACAGGTGGGTGCTGCTATGGTGACCAGTGAGCGGAGATAAGGGGGGACTTTACCTAGCAGGGTCTTGTAGATGACCTGGAGCCAATGTGTTTGGCGACGATGATGAAGTGAAGGCCAGCCAACGAGAGCATACAGGTCGCAGTGGTGGGTTGTATATGGTGCTTTGGTGACAAAACGGATGGCACTGTGATAGACTGCATCCAGCTTGTTGAGTAGGGTATTGGAGGCTATTTTGTAAATGACATCGCCGAAGTCGAGGATTGGTAGGATGGTCAGTTTTACGAGGGTATGTTTGGCAGCATGAGTGAAGGATGCTTTGTTGCGAAATAGGAAGCCAATTCTAGATTTCACTTTGGATTGGAGATGATTGATGTGAGTCTGGAAGGAGAGTTTACAGTCTAACCAGACACCTAGGTATTTGTAGTTGTCCACAAATTCTAAGTTAGAACCGTCCAGAGAAGTTATGCTGGATGGGCGGGCAGGTGCAGGCAGCGATCGGTTGAAGAGCATGCATTTAGTTTTACTTGTGTTTAGGAGCAGTTGGAGACCACGGAAGGAGAGTTGAATGGCATTGAAGCTCGTCTGGAGGGTTGTTAACACAGTGTCCAAAGAAGGGCCAGAAGTATACAGAATGGTGTCGTCTGCGTAGAGGTGGATCAGAGATTCACCAGCAGCAAGAGCGACATCATTTATGTATACAGAGAAAAGAGTTGGCCCAAGAATTGAACCCTGTGGTACCCCATAGAGACTGCCAGAGGTCCAGACAGTAGGCCCTCCGATTTGACACACTGAACTCTGTCAGAGAAGTAGTTGGTGAACCAGGCGACGCAATCGTTTGAGAAACCAAGGCTACTAAGTCTGCCGATGAGGATGTGGTGATTAACAGAGTCAAAAGCTTTGGCCAGGTCAATGAATACGGCAGCACAGTAATGTTTCTTATCGATGGCGGTTACGATGTCGTTTAGGACCTTGAGCGTGGCTGAGGTGCACCCATGACCAGCTCTGAAACCAGATTGCATAGCGGAGAGGGTGCGGTGGGATTCAAAATAGTTGGTAATCTGTTTGTTGACTTGGCTTTCGAAGACCTTAGAAAGGCAGGGTAGGATGGATATAGGTCTGTAGCAACTTGGGTCAAGAGTGTCACCTCCTTTGAAGAGGGGGATGACAGCAGCTGCTTTCCAATCTATGGGAATCTCAGACGACACGAAAGAGAGGTTGAACAGGCTAGTAATAGGGGTTGCAATAATTTCGGCAGATAATTTTAGAAAGAAAGGGTCCAGATTGTCAAGCCCAGCTGATTTGTAGGGGTCCAGATTTTGCAGCTCTTTCAGAACATCAGCTGAATGGATTTGGGAGAAGGAGAAATGGGGGAGGCTTGGGCGAGTAGCTGTGGGGGGTGCAGTGCTGTTGAATGCAGTAGGGGTAGTTAGGTGGAAAGCATGGCCAGCCGTAGAAAAATGCTTATTGAAATTCTCAATTATAGTGGGCTTATCGGTGGTGACAGAGTTTCCTATCCTCAGTGCAGTGGGCAGTTGGGAGGAGGTGTTCTTATTCTCCATGGACTTTACAATGTCCCAGAACTTTTTAGAGTTGGAGTTGCACGAAGCAAATTTCTGTTTGAAAAAGCTAGCCTTGGCGTTTCTAACTGCCTGTGTGTATTGGTTTCTAACTTCCCTAAAAAGTTGCATATCGCGGGGGCAGTTCGATGCTAATGCAGAACGCCACAGGATATTTTTGTGTTGGTTAAGGGCAGTCAGGTCTGGGGAGAACCAAGGGCTATATCTGTTCCTGGTTCTAAATTTCTTGAAAGGGGCATGCTTATTTAAGATGGAGAGGAAGGCATTTTTAAAAAATAACCAGGCATCCTCTACTGACGGGATGAGGTCAATATCCTTCCAGGATACCAGGGCCAGGTCGATTAGAAAGGCTTGCTCGTTGAAATGTTTCAGGGAGCGTTTGACAGTGATGAGTGGAGGTCGTTTGACCGCTGACCCATTACGGGTGCAGGCAATGAGGCAGTGATCGCTGAGATCTTGGTTGAAAACAGCAGAGGTGTAATTAGAGGGCACATTGGTTAGGATGATATCTATGAGGGTGCCAGTGTTTGCGGCTTTGGGGTTGTACCTGGTGGGTTCATTAATAATTTGTGTGAGATTGAGGGCATCAAGCTTGGATTGTAGAATGGCTGGGGTGTTAAGCATGTCCCAGTTTAGGTCACCTAGTAGCACGAGCTCTGAAGATAGATGGGGGGCAATCAGTTCACATATGGTGTCCAGAGCACAGCTAGGGGCCGAGGGGGGTCTATAGCAGGCGGCAACGGTGAGAGACTTGTTTTTGGAGAGGTGGATTTTTAAAAGTAGAAGTTCAAATTGTTTGGGTACAGACCTGGATAGCAGGACAGAACTCTGCAAGCTATCTCTGCAGTAGATTGCAACACCGCCCCCTTTGGTCGTTCTATCTTGTCTGAAAACGTTGTAGTTAGCTGTATATAGCTAACTATATACGTTATATATAGCTACTGACCCTGGAACTGACCCTGTATATAGCTACTGACCCTGGAACTGACCCTGTATATAGCTGCTGACCCTGGAACTGACCCTGTATGTAGCTACTGACCCTGGAACTGACCCTGTATATACTGTACTGTAGCTTACTTGCTCTCTTGTGTTCTTTTTTCTATTTCTTGTGTTTTTTTCTTCTACTTGACTTTTATTATAGTATACTGATATTGATTGCTGCATTGTTGGGAAAGAACTTGCAAGAAAGGCATTTCACTGCAGTTGTGCACTTGACAGTACAACTTGAAATTTGAAACACACACAATCACTCACTACTACACTTACATACTATACCAACAAAGTAATGCATACAGACATGTATCCACACCACACTCAAATGCATCACCTTTCAATGATAGTTTGTGTTTTGATGAGGATTATTCCTCTGCTTTTGTATCCCTCCCTCTCTTGCTCCCTTTCATTCTCACCTCTCTCACTACCCCTCTATTTGTCTTTGTCTTTCGTTCTCTCTCTCCCCCTCTTTCTTTGTCCATCCCCTGCGCATGATTACTGTATTAGTGTTTAATTAGGCCTGTCCATGTCTGCCACAGAAAATGTTTTGTGGATTGTGGAACAATAGCTATCCAGCTCACACAGAGTCTATTGTTGCAGTGGAATGACTGGAGAACCCACTGACTCTCAGAGGTGGAGTGACTCTGTTGAGTTCCCTACAAGAAACTCTTCCCATAGAACATGATGGAAACTATGATCAGTTAATGCAGGTGTGACTGTTTCCAAAGGCTTGGACTACAAAGATTAGTTGACTTACCCCCCCTTTAGTAAGTAAAATGTTTGAGGCCCAGTTTAAAAAACCAAATAGCACATCTGTTATTGTTCCATGAGTTGACAGATACCCTGTTTTGTGACATCTGTCCTTTGTGTCGCCCACTGCTGTGTACCTGTAGAGGTGATTATAAACCAGCATGAAGCCAGTGGTGCTGTATGCTGTAGCTGGTGTTGTCCAGTGGTGCTGTAGTACTGTAGCTGGTGTTGTCCAGTGGTGCTGTAGTACTGTAGCTGGTGTTGTCCAGTGGTGCTGTAGTACTGTAGCTGGTGTTGTCCAGTGGTGCTGTAGTACTGTAGCTGGTATTGTCCAGTGGTGCTGTAGTACTGTAGCTGTTGTTGTCCAGTGGTGCTGTAGTACTGCAGCTGGTGTTGTCCAGTGGTGCTGTAGTACTGTAGCTGGTGTTGTCCAGTGTTGCTGTAGTACTGTAGCTGGTGTTGTCCAGTGGTGCTGTAGTACTGTAGCTGGTGTTGTCCAGTGGTGCTGTAGTACTGTAGCTGGTGTTGTCCAGTGGTGCTGTAGTACTGTAGCTGGTGTTGTCCAGTGGTGCTGTAGTACTGTAGCTGGTGTTCGTCCAGTGGTGCTGTAGTACTGTAGCTGGTGTTGTCCAGTGGTGCTGTAGTACTGTAGCTGGTGTTGTCCAGTGGTGCTGTAGTACTGTAGCTGGTGTTGTCCAGTGGTGCTGTAGTACTGTAGCTGGTGTTGTCCAGTGGTGCTGTAGTACTGTAGCTGGTGTTGTCCAGTGGTGCTGTAGTACTGTAGCTGGTGTTGTCCAGTGGTGCTGTAGTACTGTAGCTGGTATTGTCCAGTGGTGCTGTAGTACTGTAGCTGGTGTTGTCCAGTGGTGCTGTAGTACTATAGCTGGTGTTGTCCAGTGGTTCTGTAGTACTGTAGCTGGTGTTGTCCAGTGGTGCTGTAGTACTGTAGCTGGTGTTGTCCAGTGGTGCTGTAGTACTGTAGCTGGTGTTGTCCAGTGGTTCTGTAGTACTGTAGCTGTTGTTGTCCAGTGGTGCTGTAGTACTGTAGCTGGTGTTGTCCAGAGGTGCTGTAGTACTGTAGCTGGTGTTGTCCAGTCTGTGGCTGATCTAGGTCCTGCTGAGGTGTTGATTGTGAACTGTTTGGCTAATGTAGCTTTACACTGTTTTACACTATTAGGTAGAGTCCTGCACGGCTCCATTTTTTGTAGCTGCACCCGCCCCGCGCCGGCCACATCATTTCCGAGCCCCACCCAATACCCGACATCAGGACAGATTTTTCTCCACCACTCCACCCACCCACATATAATTGTTCTGATAGCCTATTCATGACCCACCAAATAACATTATTGATGTTGAAGGTCACTAACAGTAATATTTCATATTGGGATGAAACCAAATCAAAGTATGAAAAATGACTGTCGCTTCTACATTGATAAAGTGTCATCATAAAGTTACAGGTCCCATCCCCCATGTCAAACACTTGGATTCAGAAGACGCGATTATTAAAACCTGTTGTGGATAGGGGGCAGTATTTTCAAGGCCGGATAAAAAACGTACCCGATTTAATCTGGTTACTACTCTTGCCCAGAAACTAAAATATGCATATAATTAGTAGATTTGGATAGAAAACACTCTAAAGTTTCTAAAACTGTTTGAATGGTGTCTGTGAGTATAACAGAACTCATATGGCAGGCAAAGACCTGAGAAGATTCCATGCAGGAAGTGGCCTGTCTGACAATTTGTAGTCCTTATGTTGCATCTCTATCGAAATTACAGCATCTGAGCTGTTACGTGACACTTTCGAAGGTTTCCATTGGCTCTCTAAAGCCTTCAGAAAGCGGATTGACGTGTCTCCTGTCTCTGGGCAGATAACAGGAGCAGAGTTTGTCAGTGGTCTGCCTGGGGACAGAGAGACTGGAGATGCGCGTTCACGAGACCTCGCCATTTTTTTCTTTCCCTCTTTGAATGAATACAATGTTGTCCGGTTGGAATATTATCGCTATTTTACGAGAAAAATAGCATAAAAATAGATGTATAACAGCGTTTGACATGCTTCTAAGTACGGTAATGGAATATTTAGACATTTTTTGTCACGAAATGCGCTCGCGCGTTACCCTTTGGATAGTGACCTGAACGCACAAACAAAACGGAGGTATTTGGAGATAACTATGGATTATTTGGAAGTAGAAGTCCTGGGAGTGCATTCTGACGAAGAACAGCAAAGGTAATCCAATTTTTCTAATGGTAATTCTGAGTTTAGGTTGCCCCAAAGTTGGCGGGTGTCTGAATAGCTAGCCTGTGATGGCTGAGCTATGTACTCAGAATATTGCAAAATGTGCTTTCGTCGAAAAGCTATTTTAAAATCTGACATAGCGGTTACCTTTGCTGTTCTTCGTCAGAATGTACTCCCAGGACTTCTACTTCAACAATAAATGTTGGTTTGGTTCCAAATAATCCATAGTTATATCCAAATAGCGGCGTTTTGTTTGTGCGTTCAAGACACTATCCGAAGGGTAACGAAGGGTGACGCGCCGGCGCGTATCGTGACAAAAAATGTAAAAATATTCCATTACCGTACTTCGAAGCATGTCAAACACTGTTTAAAATCAATTTTTATGCGATTTTTCTCGTAAAATAGCGATAATATTCCGACCGGGAGACGTCGTTTTCGTTCAAAGACTGAAAATGTAAAATGGACGTCCATGCGCGCACCCTCTCATTGTTCTCAGATCAACCACTTTCCAAATGCGCTACTGTTTTTCAGCCAGGGACTGCAGAGTCATCATTCAACGTTCTGGCGCCTTCTGAGAGCCTATGGGAGCATTAGAAAGTGTCACGTTACAGCAGAGATCCTCTGTTTTCAATAAAGAGGCTAAAGAAGGCCAAGAAATGGTCAGAGAGGGCACTTCCTGTTTGGAATCTTCTCAGGTTTTGGCCTGCCATATGAGTTCTGTTATACTCACAGACACCATTCAAACAGTTTTATCAACTTTAGGGTGTTTTCTATCCAAATCAAACAATTATATGCATATTCTAGTTTCTGGGCAGGAGTAATAAACAGATTAAATCGGGTACGTTTTTTATCCTGCCGTGAAAATACTGCCCCCTATCCATAACAGGTTAACGAGAGTCTTATCTTTCAAATGGTGTAAAATAGTAATATGTTTGAGAAATTGAAGTTATAGCATTTTTAAGGTTTTTGTATTTCGCGCCACGCTCTACCATTGGATATTTGGCAAGGCGTTCCGTAACATCACCCTAACTCTTATTTTAATACACCAACGGTAACATGATATTCTATTACCTAATTTAAAAAGGTACATCGGAGAACGCATGTTTGCAGAGGAGCGTGGTTTATATAGCTAGATAGCTACTATACTGGTGTCAAAATTTGACTGTAGGGTGTCAGCAAATATAATTAAAAGTTTACACTTCAACTATGGCAAAGATGTTGTGATGCTGTGAACCGCATCACAAGAGACATGCCAAACGTGAGATGTATAAAATAAATGTACATTTCTTATCAGGTTTCCATCCAACCATTTCATGCGGATGAATTACCTGATGCATGAAAAAAGTCACGACCAGGCTGGTGGAAACAGGGTATGCCTGGTACGATTTTATAAATGCCGACAATCTATTTGTTGTTCAACATGGTGTGATATTTCTGTCCATACAAATAATGCGAGAAATTGCGGCGGAAATGCCTTTATGCGCAAATGTTGATATAATAACCATCATATCAAAGTAAACTTGGAGTCACGCAATGATATGTTGTGTGGTCCTCCCACTACGACCCGGGAAACTTCGCAGTTTATTAGGCTATAGATGACATTTGTTATGAACTTCACCGGGTAGTGAAAGTACATGGTGATGAGCTTGATGCTCCTTTCCAAGAAATATCAAGGGTCTTATCTGGTGACATGATGATCGATGTTGGACAAATAAAAATATTAGCGCTTTTATCCATAATAATCTCATCATGTAGACTAGACAACCCGCACATCCTACACGCGCTGTATCTGCGAGCTGTTGGCTAGAGCGCAGGTGCAAGACCAGAGAAGGCATATTTTCTATTTAAAGCAACAGTTTTTGTGGCAAAACTAGTGGTAGAGTTGAAAATGCGATGGAATCACATTGAACTTTAGATTTTTATTTGGTACATGAAAACTTAAGCAAATTAATATATTTTGTGTGCACTACGTCATCACACACATTTTTTTTTAATCTGCAACAAATCCATTTGGTGGAAACATACCACTGGTAGGAAAATGCACATATTCTACAATATTCATATTAAAATCTGTCGCCAATTGGATGGAAACCTAGCTACTGATGCAATTTCAATGTTGCTTGATTTGCTTTGTGTATCACTAAATTAGCTTGAGATGATTTTTCTGCAACACTGCTCATTTCAAAGAGCTGTCAGTCAAGACAAGCTCATGAATATAAACTCCCCACCCACTCAACCAGTCTTTTCAAACTTCCTTGTAGTTAGCCATGAGAGAAAAAGTAATTTTTCTGAAATGTGGAGCATTTCTAGCCTCGCAAAAATATTTTGGGTGATATTTTAGTCACTCAAAAGGCTATTTTACATATAAAGGCCTAGTGCAGTCAATATTTTGTTTTTCCTGTGTTTTGTATCATATTGTACAGCAGCTGATGAAAATAACAGTGTAAAAGTGTGAATAAATGTGGTCAGTGTTTCCTGATAGTTTGTGGTTAAAAATACAATCTACACAGAAACTTCTAATCATCAGGTTTGCATTCCATGGTGACATCACAATGCTGTAATTTGGTTAATATACCAAAAACAAAGAATTCCAACCTCTCTGCCAATAACAGCTAGTTTTCTGTTTTCCGCTCCCCACTCACTCAGTCTTTTTTTTAAATTTGTGGGGTAGATCAGCTTTAATATTGCACATAGATTGTAGCTCCAATCAATGTAATTGTCTGCATCATTTCCAATCCCCCATATATATTTTTGTAAATATATATATATTTATATACAGCACCAGTCAAAAGTTTGGACACACCTACCCATTCAAGAGTTTTTCTTTGTTTTTACTATTTTCTACATTGTAGAATAATAGTGAAGACATCAAAACAATGAAATAACCCATATGGAATCATGTAGTAACCAAAAAAGTGAAAGCTTTGCACACTCTTGGCATTCTCTCTCTTAAAAATTGTATCCCCCATACATATAATATTCTATTGGTTGCAATAATTTTGTATAATAATTGAGTTTTGAATCTGGCGTCGTTTTGCGTATCAGTTCATAACCCTTGTGCCATGGAAATTGGTACATTGAAAATCTCTTCCCAACTATTTTGCAATCTGTTATGTCACAGCTGTCTAATAATATGTTTGAGTTTTAACCACAATATTTGTTGTATTATTTGTAAAAAAAATTCTGGTGGATTAAACTGAAATTGCAACCAACTTCTATGGCTTGTTTTAAAAATAATGATATTTTGGAGATGATTAAGTTTTCAAATAACCGAAAGTGAGAGGTTGTAATCTGAATAAATGGAAAAAGGCCATTCTTGAACATGGGGTGAAACATTCTTAAAATTTGCTAGAGAACCAGTTTGGATTTAAGTATAACTTTTGTATGACTGACGCCTCACTCCCAGTCTTAGCGAAATTCTTTCTTGAGAAAGAAGCTAAATTGTTTATTTTTGCTAAAAAACTATTTTTGCCATTTTAATGGAAATCTATTACAGTAAGGTACTTAATAGTTACTCAGAAATAAACAATTTCCAGAATCGAATAGGCTATAGGCTGCAAAAATAGCCTATATTTATAGGCTATAAGCTACTCAAACGTTTAACAGCCGACTAGGTTTAAACTCTATATAGCCTGCGTATGGTTGAAATGAACAAAAGCCTGAATTAATATAATAATTAACAGATAATTGTTTTCAGGCTTAGTATCCATCTACCGGGTTGTTGACCTCCTTGTCTACAACGACTCCTTCCAAACCTGAGATTTCCCTCGCAAACCTCCTGATTCCACGATGGAGTTATTCTACCATTATTATGTCGGTTACGTTAGCCATTTTCACGTGAGCTAGGCTAGCCAGGAAAAGTTAACTTGGCAATGTAGTCATGTGTGGGGGGAGAGAATATAAACGGTGCATGTGGGGCAAATTAGGAGTGTTTCAGCAAAACACAAATAATGGACAGTTCACTGCTTTGGCCTAGGCTACTACTGGTAACTGCCAAAATAATGGAAACACTTGTGTAAATGAGGGATACAACGTGCATTGAAAGCAGATGCTGCCATACCGCTGTGGTTCCTGAGTTAATTAAGCAATTAATGACAATACCCCCATCCACTGGGCACAAGTAGTTGGTGAATGGTTTGATGAGCATGATAACAATGTAAGCCATCTGCCATGGCCATCTCAGTCACCAGATCTCAACCCAATTGAACACTTATGGGAGATTGTGGAGTAGCACCTGAGACCGCAGTTTCAACAAAACACCACATGATGGAATTTCTTGTGGAAGAATTGTGTCACATCCAATATAGTTCCAGATACTTGTAGATTCTATGTGAATATATTTGTTCTGAATCACGAAATAATGTTTTCATTCCACCGCCAGCTGAAGTTTTTGCGGGTCACTCGCTGGGGAACCGTGGGTATCTGACCCGATGCAGGACTATACTATGAGGGACGTTCCACGAAAATAGTGCATTTTGCATCCCTTTGATATTTTAAGTAAAAATTGAGTCTTTGCTCAGCACCTCCCCAGAATTTTGGACAACCAATCGCAGCGCTCCAATGGATAGGAACTGTTGTCAATTCCGACACCTCGGACAAGCTCGCATTTAAATCGCATGAAAGCCAGTGAGGGCATAGGCAAACAGAGTTTTCTTTAAAAAAAGGTCATGTTTAAAAGGCAAAATAATTTAACACTGCACCAGGAGTACTTGCTACTGTGATTCCTGAAATGCAATATTTTTCTTATCTGAAATTATAATTACTTTTGTTACAATGTTTGCTACCTCAGCTGGTCAGCTAGACACTTAATAAAACTTATTTTCTCATAATGTATGTTAGCCAGCAAACTTAGTAATGTTATGAATACAACTCCCATCTGCTTATGACATCAGGATACAATTTGAGAGCACTAGTTAGCTCCAAAAGTGGCTATGGCTTTGACTGCAAGTTGATAATGAATTCAAAGCCATTCAGTGGCTAGCTACACTACAAACATAATTTTACTAGGTTCCTGTGAAGCAATTCTAATGACAGTCCACAACAACATACCCCAGAGTTTACTGATTAGCAAGAGGTATACTGCATTTAATTTAATTGTGTATTAGAAACACAGTTGGAGATCATTGTGAGGGGATTTCACCAGTGGTTGATTGGGGAATTGGGCTTCCCGTAAAAATGTTGTCTGAGTTTGCAACAGTGACCAAGGGGGGCGGGGCTTAGCGAAGGGTCAATTGTGCACCAATATTGAATTTTAAAAGCCTGCTATATTAAATAAAGGGCCACATGGAGAATTCAATAAAGCATATTTTTATATGAATAAAGACTTGCTGAGGTGCCAAAACATGTTTTTTTATGAAGTAGAACATCTTTATGACAGAATGTTAAAATTAGGTGAAATCAAAAGTTACACTTCTCTAAGGGCTCCAAATTGGTGGAATGACCCATGAGCTCTTGGCTTTAACCTCAGTTAGAGTCACATACAACACACTGTGTTGGTTTTCTGGTTATGCCTCTTCTCTCCTGTCCATCAACCCTCTTTTCTATTCCCCTACCTGTATCTGTCCTCTGATTTCTCCCCCATTTCCAACCTTCTCTTCCTCTTCCTCCACTCTTGCACTCTTTATATTCACCTCATGTCTTCTTTCTTTTATATATGCTCTCTCAACTCTCCTCCCTCTATGTTTCTCCCTCTTTCCCTCTCTATGGCCTTGCACCCAGCTCAGTCTGGATAGCAAAAGACACACTGGTGCCACTTGGCCACTAAACACACACACACACAGAGCCCTGTTTCAGGGCCACTGAGTGCCAGCGTCTGTTTCAAAGGACCAATAGTCATGCCAACCAGGCCTTGGCACACGACATAACAGTTTGCTGATGACACGACAGTGGTAGGCCTGATTACCAACAAGGACGAGACAGCCTACAGGGAGAAGGTGAAAGCCCTGGCAGAGGGGTGCAAGGATAATAACCTCTCTGTCAACAACAACAAAACGAAGGAGCTGATCATGGACTTCAGAAAACAGCAGAGAGAGCACGCCCCCAACCACATCAACGGGGCTGCAGTGGAGAGGGTGAAAGCTTCAAGTTCCTCGGCTTGCACATCACTGATGACCTGAAATGGTCATCTCACAGACAGTGTAGTGAAGAAGTCGCAGACCACATGTATGGCGTTGTGTGGGCGAGCAGTTTGCTAATGTCAATGTTGTGAACAGAGTGCCCCATGGTGTTTGTGGGGTTATGGTATGGGCATAAGCTACGGACAACGAACACAATTGCATTTTATTGATAGCAATTTTAATGCACAGAGATAAAGTGACGAGATCCTGAGGACCATTGTCGTGCCATTCATCCACTGCCATCACCTCATGTTTCGGCATGAAAATGCATGGCCCCACATGTCACAATGATCTGTACACAATTTCTGGAAGCTGAAAATGTCCCAGTTATACCATGGCCTGCATACTCACCGGCATGTCACCCATTGAGCATGTTTGGGATGCTCTGGATCTACGTGTATGACAGCCTGTTCCAGTTCCCACTAATATTCAGCAACTTCGCACAGCCATTGAAAAGGAGTGGGACAACATTCCATAGGCCACAATCAACAGCCTAGTCAGCTCTATGTGAAGGAGATGTGTCTCGCTGCGTGAGGCAAATGGTGGTCACACCAGATACTCACTGGTTCTGATTCATGATCAACTTTTTTTATATACAGTATCTGTGACCAACAGATTCATATATGTATTCCCAGTCATGTGAAATCCATAGATTAGGTCCTAAGTTATTGATATAGACTGATTTCCTTAAATCAATCAAATTTATTTATAAAGCCCTTTTTACATCAGCCGATGTCACAAAGTGCTATACAGAAACCCAGCCTAAATCCCCAAACAGCATGCAATGCAGATGTAGAAGCATGGTGGCTAGGAAAAACTCCATGGAAAGGCAGGGACCTAGGAAGAAACCTAGAGAGGAACCAGGCTCTGAGGGGTGGCCAGTCCTCTTCTGGCTGTGCCGGGTGGAGATTATAACAGTACATTGCCAAAATGTTCAATCGTTCATAGATGACCAGCAGGTCTATCACATTGAAGAATAAGACCCAGGTGCAGACAGTGTAGAAATAGCAAAAGTTTATTATTCGAACAGGGGCAGGGAAAAGGGCAGGTCAAGGGCAGGCAGAGGTCAGTAATCCAGATAGGTGGGGCAAAGGTACAGGACGGCAGGCAGGCTCAGGGTCAGGGCAGGCAGGAATGGTGAACACCGGGAAACAAGAAAACAGGAACTGTTTTCCCTAGCTCCTGCAAAGACAGGAGCTAGGGAAAAAAACACTGGTAGACTTGATGAACAAAACGAACTGGCAACAGACAAACAGAGAACACAGTTATAAATACACAGGGGAAAATGGGTGACACCTGGAAGGTGGTGGAGACAATCACAAAGACAGGTGAAACAGATCAGGGTTTGACAGGGTCAAATAATAATAATCACAGTGGTTGTAGATGGTGCAACAGGTCAGCACCTCAGGAGTAAATGTCAGGAGTCTTTTCATAGCCGATCATTCAGAGTTAGACAGCAGGTGCAGTAGAAAGAGAGAGAGTCGAAAACAGCATGTCAGGGACAAGATACAGTAGCACGTCCGGTGAACAGGTCAGGGTTCCATAGCCACAGGCAGAACAGTTGAAACTGGAGCAGCAGCATGACCAGATGGACTGGGGGCAGCAAGGAGTCATCAGGCCAGGTAGTCCTGAGGCATGGTCCTAGCGCTCAGGTCCTCCGAGAGAAGAGAGAGAGAGACAGAGACAGAGAGAAAGAGAGAGATTTAGAGGGAGCATACTTAAATTCACACAGTACACTGGATAAGACAAGAGAAATACTCCAGATATAACAGACTGAACCTATCCCCCCGACACATAAATACTGGAGGCTGAGACAGGAGGGGTCGGGAGAACTATCTCAGTAAAATCTTAGAAATTCTTGCATGTTGCGTTTGGATTTTTGTTTAGTATATACTGTATTCTACTCATTGTTCATCCTGTATAACTATTGCTGTAGACATTTTCTATTCATATATTATTCAACGGGTGTGAGTAATCCTGAATGCTGATTGATAAAAACCGCATTCCAGCCGGTGTCTATACCACAAGTTATCACTGGCTAAATCTATGCTGTTAAAATGCCTATTTACTCTGTTCCATCTGACTGTGCAATCCACTGTCTCATCAGCCCAGCCAGGCAATTTATAGAGTTGATCTCCACCCACTATAAAAAGCATTTAGACATTATCTCTATATTTCTTTTAGACTAACATTTAGTTTTCAACAGTTGACGTTTGTATAAACCTTGCTGTCTGTCTCCTACATTTGCAACATTGTTTCAATATTGAAATTCGATCTCCAGCTGTCCCATAATAATGAACGTGTCGGGAGTCAGGATGAAACATACAGCTTTTCTCAGCCAGTCGAAAACATGAATCAGCATAATTTTTTATGGATTTATACAAAGAACTATCAATAGAAAACAGGTAAAACAAAAAGAAGTGCAGATAGTTTGCAGTCTTTCCAGCTTCAGTTTGAAATGATTGTGCTAGCTATGTTGTTGGCTATCTCCTCTGAACAACAGTGTCCTGACAAGAAAAAATAATGTTCTATGCCAGGTGAAATTGTGCATCATTAGCTCATTGTTAGCTCCACAGATGACGCAATCTCAGTCGGACTCCACACTGCCCTTTCCCACCTGGACAAAAGGAGCACCTATTGAGAATGCTGTTCATTAACTACAGCTCAGCGTTCAACACCTTAGTGCCCACAAATCTCATCACTAAGCTAAGGACCCTGGGACTAAACACCTCCCTCTGCAACTGGATCCTGGACTTCCTGACGGGCCGCCCCCAGGTGGTAAGGGTAGGCAACAACACATCTGCCACGCTGATCCTCAACACGGGGGCCCCTCACGGGTTCATGCTTAGTCCCCTCCTGTACTACCTGTTCACCCACGACTGCGTGTCCAAGTATGACTCCAACGCCATCATTAAGTTTGCTGACGACATAACGGTGGTAGGCCTCATCACCAACAACGGTGAGACAGCCTATATGGAGGAGGTCAGAGACCTGGCAGTGTGGAATCAGGACAACAACCTCTCCCTCAACGTGATCAAGACAAAGGAGATGATCGTGGACTACAGGAAAAGGAGGGCCGAACATGGCCCCATTCACATTGACGGGGCTGTAGTGGAGCAGGTCGAGAGTTTCAAATTCCTTGGTGTCCACATCACCAATGAGCTATCATGGTCTAAACACACCAAGAAAGTTGTAAGGGCACGACAACGGCTTTTCCCCCTCAGGAGACTGAAAAGATTTGGCATGGGTCCCCAGATCCTCAAAAAGTTCTACAGCTGCACCATCGAGAGTATCCTGACCGGTTGCATCACCGCCTGGTATGGAAACTCCTCGGCATTTGACCTTAAGGTGCTACAGAGGGTAGCGCGTACGGCCCAGTACATCACCAGGGCCAAGCTTCCTGCTATCCAGGACCTATATAGTTGGCGGTGTCAGAGGAAGGTCAAAAAAACTGTCTAAGACTCCAGTTACCCAAGTCATAAACTGTTCTCTCTGCTACCACACGGCTAGTTGTACCGGAGCACCAAGTCTAGGTCCAAAAGGCTCCTTAACAGCTTCTATCCCCAAGCCATAAGACTGCTGAACAATTAATACAATTTCCACCGGTACTATTTGCATTGACACCCCCCCACCCCTTTGTTTTTACACTGCTGCTACTCGCTGTTTATTATCTATGCATAGTTACTTTACCCCTGCCTACTTGTACAAATAACCTTGACTAACATATACATTGACTCAGGAACGTTCTTATCCCGTCTTGTCCCTTGCGGCTAACTTACAACCACGTAGAGTGCAGCCAGAATGTACTGGTACCCCTGAATAAAGTCTCATTATTGTTATTTTACTGTGTTATTTTTTATATTCTTTATTTGTTTTACTTTAGTTTATTTAGTAAGTATTTTCTTAACTCTATTTTCTTAAAACTGCATTCTTGGTTAAGGGCTTGTATGTAAGCATTTCACTGTTGTATTTGGAGCATGTGACATACAATTTGATTTCATTTGTTATGGATGTATCCAAATAAATATCACTAGAAAACAGCTTAAACAAATGCAAATGCAGCTTTCTGGCTGCACTGTTTGACGTAACTGTAAGTTATCCGTAGGTGGCTAGTTAGCAAGCAAGGGGTAAGAACGTTGCCAGCCAGTATGGCAATGGAATATTTAGAACGAACGTCTAGGTCGCGTCCATAGATACAGAACAAAAAGACTGAAAGACTGGGTCGCGTCTCTGGCAACCGAACCAATATATCAAACGACCAGCCGGCTTGGGTAGCAACCCCAGATTTGTGTCGGGACAATATCTTGTGGAAGGATGAAATAGTATGAATAAATTTATCAAAATAACGTTAATGAAAATAGGTAAATTATTATTTTAATATGTTGGTAACCCGTTGTATAAAACTGATAATGCCCTCGAAGCCGGTGTTTGGAGGATATATTGACTACGGTCTCGGGCCTAACAACACCTGTGCCAATATATCCTCATATCCTCCAAACACCGGCTTCTCAGGCGTTATCACTTAACTGTCCATACTTTCTATACACACCATTATTTATATATACTCTAACATTGCTCGTTCTGATATTTCTTAATTTTAATTTGGGGGATTTTTTTGTATTGTTTTGGACTGCTATGTATTACTGCACTGTTGGAGCTAGACGCACAAGCACTTAGCTGCACCTGCGACAACATCTGCAAATATGTGTATGCAACCAATGAAATTTAATTTGATTTGATTTGAATAGTGGCACTGTAAGGGTGACGCTCCTAAAACCTTGTTTGTGAATGTGTACGTGTGTGGGGACCAGGGTTATTTGAGCTTTTTATGAAGTGTATTTCATCAGCCTTCACTCTCAATTACTCTGTTCTCTGTGGCACTTTCTTGCTCTCCCTTTCTTTTTTCTCTCTCTCGCTCTCTCCGCTTCAGTGTGATCGGTGACGGTCACAGTCTGGTTCTGGTAGTGGCACTGTCAGGGGTCTTATTTCATGGTGTTCAAACACACACACACACACACACACACACACACACACACACACACACACACACACACACAGGAACACACTCCTCGCAGAGTAAAGATAAGGGAATGGTTTAACATGCTCACCAGTTTGAGTGGTGAGCCTGCAGCATGAAGCAAATTGTTGACTCATGTGGTGTGACTGAGTGATGGAGAGCAGAACCAATCAGAAATACTTTTGACATTTGTGTCCTGCCACTTTAATCTCTAGTTCAGCATGTCATTCTGAGCAGAAGTTTGGGGTTGAAAAATAATGCATTCATGTGTTGGAATAGAAAACATGAGTCCAAAGGACACTCATGGTTCATCCACACTGCTTGTAAAGGTTCACCTTTTTATCATTTCAATCCCCAATGTTTGACTCTGCCTTCTGACATTCATCAAGATACACGTTCAACAATAGTGGACTAATAGTGGTCATGAACAAAATCCAATGTTCATGTGATTTGGGATGTTTGAAGAGACTCAGAAGTAACGTTGAATTTGAACTGAGGTATGAATGTTGATGTGTGATATGAGTTTACGTCAGAGAGAGGATTACAGTTATGCTCCAGAATCTTTATATCATTTCAGACAGTAGTTTTGAAAGTGTTGCTTCAGCCAAAACGGGTCCCCATTTTTTGTGTACTATGTCATGATGATACGTTCTGAATTAAATGTTCATACTATTTTACGAATTTGTACCCCTTTTTCGTGATATCAATTGGTCTTGTCCCATCGCTCGCTGCAACTCCCGTACAGATACGGGAGAGGCGAAGGTCGAGAGCCATACGTCCTCTGAAACACGACCCTACCAAGCCACACTGCTTCTTGACACACTACTTGCTTAACCCGGAAGCCAGCCGCACCAATGTGTTGAGCTGGCGACCGTGTCAGCGTGCATGCGCCCTGGTCCGCCACAGGAGTTGCTAAAACGCGATGGGACAAGGACATCCCGGCCGGCCAAACCCTCCCCTAACCTGGACGACGCTGGGCAAATTGTGCACCGCCTCATGGGTCTCCAGGTCGCGGCCGGCTGCGACACAGCCTGGGTTTGAACCCGGGTCTGTAGTGACGCCTCAAGTACTGCAATGCTGTGCCGTAGACCGCTGTGCCACTCGGGAGGCCCCAGACTGCATCTTTAAGTGGTGATGCAATGCTCTGGGGTTATTGAGGAGCTTATCATCATGGTTCCTGTGGCTGTCTGCTAATTGGCAGGCTGATTTCCTGGTCCTTGATTACAGCTAGCTCGGGTATATTCAGCTGAAGAAGGGAATTAGAGATGATGGGGTGTGTGTGTGTCAGTTCCCTGAAGGTCTACCATATTTCACTGTTGAGACATTTCTGGATAGAGCGAAGGCAAGTAATCGCTTAGTGCTATGTAATGGTTGTATGCCAAGCCAAAGGACAGGGAACGGCATAGAGGGAGTATACCCAGGAGACTGACACAGTGAAGCAGGTTTAAGCTGTGATCAGAGAGAGGGAACACAGCAGGTTTCCTCTAGGAGAGGGGGTCGATGCAGCTCCTCTATCCGATCAGAGTGAGCCCTGCCTTTGCCTGGAACTCAGGGACTCTGGTTCTATGCTGGATTTTCCATGCTGAGGTAGCAGATGTGTACTGGCAGGCTAGTGACGTGCTTGTGCAGTTTCCAACGTATGGTCACCTGTCCTGAGATATAAGAAGTCAAGTGTCATTCACAAAGTGAGATTGGGGAATTCATCCTGGGTAGCACATTCCAACATTCCAACATGTTAACATTCCAATAGGTTAACATCCCATCATTCTAACATTCTTCAAACCAGCTGCATGTTGCAACCTGACTTTGCCGTAACCTAGCAACCATGGATGGATGAGGGTTCAGTAGAACACAGCCAGAGTTCCAGCTGGTGTTCGTTTATGTGTGTGTCGATATATGTGTATGTCCAGCTCCTTAGTCTTGTTGTTAGCCTGTGCGTAATGAATGTGTATGTTAACATGTGTGTGTTGCGGTAGCGGATGAGCTTAGTGGAAATGAGCGCTTGACTCAGTCCTGCAGCGAAGATGAATATCAACCATACATTCGTCTCTAATTACCACGGCAGGGCACACTCATGCACGCAATTACACACCACACACACAAAAACACACACTGAGACACACACACACACCAAATGCCTGCCTTGACTAAGAACACACACAACCCATTGCCATGCAATTGAATGGCTAGTTACTGAGTGATTGCCAGTGTTGGGTTTGCATCTGTTATTTTCAGGAAATAAAATGAAAAAGAGGTCTTCCGACCTCAATGGGACTTCCTGGTCAAAATACAAATTCAAATTCAATTGTGTCCACTTTATCCACAAGATACAAGAGCTGACTCTGTGATTATGAACTTACAGCTTACTCCACTCAACGTTCTGTGACATCTACTTCCTTTTAGCCACAGTGGAGACTCATCTGTATCTGTTAACCTGCAATGAACTGTACATATGCTGTAGTTAACTTTCTCTGTGTCTCTGTCTCTGTCTCTCCCCCTGTGTCAGTGTTGAGTATAGGAGAAGGAGGCTTCTGGGAGGGCACGGTCAAGGGGAGAACAGGCTGGTTCCCTGCCGACTGTGTGGAGGAGGTTCAGATGAGACAGTACGACCCTCGGCTAGGTAATAACTGGAGAACACACACACAGACAGCTCTGTAAAACACACACTCTCTCACTTTTCACAGTGTATATTACTTTGGCTCGCTAGCCCTGTCCACAGTGCTGAACAGGCTGGTGAAACTATGGGTGCTGTCCAAGATGCTGATTCAGCCATGTATGTACAATATTATGTGTGCTGACCTCTAATGTGTATACTGACTGCGGACACACACACACATCCCCACACGCATGCACACACACCAAAAACACACCTGAAGATGCTCATAATCACATTGTTGAGGAGGTGTCAAACCTTTCCCACCATGATGAATGCACCATCTGTCTCACTTAGCCAGGTAGCCTACTGGTTAGAGCGTTGGGCCAAATACCTGAGCTGACAAGGTGAAAACATCTGTTGAACTGCCTTTGGGCAAGGCACTTAACCCTGTTTTGCTCCTGGGGCGACATACTACTTTGGCTGACCCTGTAAAACAACACATTTTACTGCACCTATCCGGTGTATGTGACAATAAACAAGGACAACAGAGCCCATGAAAAGAGAAAACATACTGTACATGTTGCATTCATTAATGTACTATCTATCTCTGCATGTTTAGGTTGGTTTATGGGTAAACAGGTGGTGTGTTGATTGAACCATAAAGGTTGATGAACCTTCTCCATCACAGAGTGTGTGTTAAACAGGCTTTCTGAATCACACCGCAAGTCCCATTAGGAACCCACTGGTGCAGCTCCTACCTACTGTATAGAGCAGTGGGATGGGGAGAGGTGTTCTGGAAAGGGGTCTGAGGATGTGGCTAGGGAGGGTTTTGTGGAAACGGGTGTTGAGGAATGTCTCTTGTCTTTCCCCTAAATACCACTTGAGGAATCGTGTCCCCTGATGGGAGGGGTGAGGAGATATGGAGAGGAAGGAGGGGAGGGAGTGAAATAGTGATGGAGAAGAATGAGGGAGGATTCACTAAAAGACAGAGGAGAAGAGATGAAGAAAAGGCAGCTCTCTGTCTCTGGTTTTTCTCCTCTCCCTCCCCCTCCCTTCTCTTACTCTCTCTCTCTTCTATTTGTCTCTCTCCCCCCCCTCTGTGTTTCCCTCCTCCCTCCATCTAGTTCTCCTTCTCATTCCTTCTCCTTCACGTCTTTCCACTGGGTATTGAAGTACAGAAGCATTATATGTTTTTCTTAGATTGTTGAATGTTAACTCGACAAATGATTTCGGTGCAATAAATAAGTCCAGCTGAATAAATAATGCTGTGTAATTGTTGAAAGTCAACAGTTGGTGATACACAGTTGTTTTTGAAGGAGTTATATGTATCCCAGATGTTTCAATAGTGATGAAATAATAGGTAACATACTAGAGGACATACAAACTCAGACACATAGACACAAGCACACACACACACCACCACACACACACACCCCTGTTTACCTGAAGGTAAGCATTGAGGCTTTACTGACAGTCACGGCAGTATATCTCAGCTCAGTGAAGCAGGAAAGACAGCCTTGTCTACAATGAACTAACCCAAACAACACTGCTCACTGTGTGTGTGTGTGTGTGTGTGTATGTGTGTGTGTGTATGTGTGTGTGTATGTGTGTGTGTGTGTGTGTGTGTGTGTGTGTGTGTGTGTGTGTGTGTGTGTGTGTGTGTGTGTGTGTGTGTGTGTGTGTGTGTGTGTGTGTGTGTGTGTGTGTAGTTGTATTGAAGTTGTTTATTGACTCTCCTACAAATCAGAGTGTGTTTGAGAAAACTGACTGTGCTGCAGGCTCCCCTATCTACAAGCTCTCACATTCTCACTGCAGAATTAGACGTTTTTCCACGTCTCCAAACGTCAAATTTCAAAGTTGCTCCAAACGGCAAATTTAGAAGTTGCAAAAGTGTGTGTCTATCACTGTGATTGAACACATGATCCTCTAAGACAGAGCTCACGGATTATGCGCATCTGCCACACCCGTCCACAAAACCCTAGCAAAACCCAAGCCAACTTGATGGTAATAGCGCTCAGCGTTGCCCCTAGTGGCAACATCCTTTAGTCAGGCACACAGCTCCTGCATGAGCTCCAGATGTTTTAGGCATGTTAGGCTCACAGAAACAAATCTACGGTTAAGTTAATGCATTCATTCCGACTGGGTTAAAAAAGAGCTAAGGATTGGGATATAGAAAAAACTCTAGGCTTAACTTCAGGCATTAATTCCAATTGGTTAACAATTTAGGCATTAATTCCAATTGGTTAAATTGAGGATTAAGGTTTGGGACAGGGTTAAAACAGAAAAACAACTCCATGAGCAAGTTTAGCTATTAATTAAGACTGTCCTTGATAACTCATTGTTGATGGATGGTACTCTAAGCAGCAGTAGTCTAAGCAGCAAGCTACTGCTCCATGAACTGCGGATTCAATCGAAGCTCCGGGCTTATTTTGAGTTAGAAAATAATAGCCCTAGTGGACTGTTTTGATGGCAACATCACATTTCTACTTGGATCTGGAGTGATCTCTCTGCTCCTATACATCAACCCTGTGTCGTGACTCACTGTGCTCTCCCCATCTCCTCTCCCCCTTTCCCTCTCTGTGTCTCTTTCTCTCCACCCCCCCCCCCCCCCCCCCCCCCCCCCGTCTCTGTTTTGATTTGGCGGTAAGGTTTTGGTCAGTGTCAGAGAGAGAGAGATGGACATGGGTAGAGTTAGGGCCAGGGTCAGGCCATCAGTGAATCTCAGTTATTTATTGTGACTATCTCTGTCTGTCTCTTTCTGCCTCTTTCTCTCTCACACACACGCACACACACACACACATACACACATACGCCAAGGGGACAACAATCTGGAGATGACACTTTATAAGTCACTGCAGGTAGGAGAGAGAGAGAGATAAAGAAAGGGAGAAAGAGATTAAGGGAGAGAAGCAAGGAGAGGGAAGAGGGGGAGTACAGAGAGGGATTCAGGACAGAGGGATGAAGGAAAAGATAAGGAAGGAGGGAAAGACTGATAAAGAGAGAGAGAGAAAGAAAAGGATATTGATTGATTCAATTCATTAACACAACATTGAGTGATGAGTGGTGAAATGCTGCTGGCTGTGAGTGTATTGGTGTTTGCATTTGTTTGCTTTTGCATTTGGGGGTGTGCATGCCATGCACATGTGTGACTGTGGATGCTATGGTGATATCACAGCTTTTTAAACTAAGGGCATTTTCACAAATGACATCCGGTACCCTGGTTCGGTTTCCTGGAGCATTTGTGAGAATTCTACAGAATACGTTTTGCTTTCACTAGATCTGAAAAGAACCGTTTCAGGGTGTAATCAGCAAGACGCACATTCCATATGTCGTTAGCGAGCTAGCTTGTTTACATTTGGAAAAAAGTTACAAGCTGGTAAGTTACCTGGTACTCTGGTCCTGGATCTTGGAACCGCTACTCACGCAGGTCCAGGATTAGTATCAGCCAGGATTTGTTTGGGCACCAAACGCTCCAGGATCCAGATCGTAAAGGGATATGTAAAAGCGCCCTAAGTTGTGTTACTGGTAGTTTTAGCTACTATGTAACATTAGCAACGAGGTTTGAGGTTTTTTAATGGTTTTGTATGTATTCACTCTCTTCTCTCTCATCTCTTTCCCCCTCCCTCCCCTTCCCTCCCAACTTTCCTCCCCTTCCCTCCCACCCTCCCTCCCCAGAGCTGAGTAGTTGAATGACTCACCAGTCAGATACAGACTGATCTATTTTTAGCCTGCCCATTAAAAAGTTTGGGAGTCTCTTCTTCATCCGCACCCTCTCTATCTATCCCTCCTTTTCTCCCTCTCTCTCACACCCTCTCTACTCTCCTGGAATGCTAATCAC
This sequence comes from Salmo trutta, assembly GCF_901001165.1. NCBI lineage: Eukaryota > Metazoa > Chordata > Actinopteri > Salmoniformes > Salmonidae > Salmo > Salmo trutta. Next base: position 33,956,241 of record NC_042973.1, read on the forward strand.
AGACCTCTGCAGCAGGAGTGAAAAGGAAGTCACGGCTGAAAGAGAAAGGGAAAGAGAGAAAAGAGGAGAGAGCAGGCAGAAGAAAGACAGGGGGAGCTGTGGTCATTGAGAGAAGTGAGGGGCAGATAGAGAGGCACAAGGTATCTTCCATCAGATATGTTTTGGAGTTTTAGCAGACACACATACACAGATCTAACTAGCTCAGGCTGCATTTGATCCCAGAGCTCTGAGATGAGGCAGTAATAATCACGTTCATACAGAAGCTCTACACTCTTAGGAAAAAAAGGTTCTATCTAGACTAGATTCTAGAGAACCCTTTGAAGAACCCTTTTTGGTTCCAGGTGGAACCCTTTTGGTTCCATGTAGAACCTTTTTGGGTTCCATGTAGAACCCTTTCCACAGAGGGCTTTACATAGAACACAAAAGGGTTCTACCTGGAACCACAAAGGGTTCTCCTATGGGGACAGCCGAAGAACCCTTTTGGAACTTTTTTTCTAAGAGTGTAAAATGCTGTGTTAGCAAGGTCATTCACACATGTTAATCAGTCCAGGTTAGCACGCCTCTAACAGAAATGACCTGTTGGGAGGAAATGATGATATGATGAGAGACGGTGCAAAGAGAGGGACAAGAAGAAAAAGTGAGATACAGACAGTGTCTCATGGAGGCAATATGCTAATTCTAAAACAGCCGAACACACATACACGAGCACACATACACGTGCTCACTTTCTCTCTCTCTCTCTCGCTCTCTGTAACAGTGTTACCTGAAAGCCAGCAGCGTCAGCAGAGATATTAGCATAGTCAACTAATCCATCTTATTAGAGAGAGAGAGAGAGGAGAGAGAAGAGGGAGAGAGGAGAGGGGAGGTGAAGGGAGGGACCACTAGCAGGAGGACATGTCTTTAGCATTAGTGTTTTAGCTGAGTCAGTATTATTGACTGGTAATTCAGTTGAGGTCACCCTCCCTTTAGCCTTCAGACACCTGAAGGGATTGGCTTGTTTCCTTACGTATAGCATGTACTGTATATGGGTGTGTGTGCCCGTGTGTGAGCACGTACACAGGTTTGTGTGTGTGTGTGTGTGTGTGTGTGTGTGTGTGTGTGTGTGTGTGTGTGTGTGTGTGTGTCAGCTGAGTGATGGCCACTGTCTCTGCATTCCATCAGAAATCAGTCAAGTGTGCAGAGCCAAGACATACAGTATTTACACACAAACAAGCACACACACACAACACACAGAGAGAGAGCGAGAGGGAGAGAGAGAGAGAGAGAGAGAGAGAGAGAGAGAGAGTCCATATAAAATCAGAATAGATGGTTGTGCTATATGGACAATGAATCAAAGCTCTATCAGGCCCCACTGTGGAGCAAAGACAAATCACTTTGACAAGGGTAGGGTGACACACACACACACACATCAACACATTGGGTGACTAAACTGGATGACAAAAGCCAAGTCCAATTCATACTGTCATGGTTCCACACACTACAGACGACAAACAAATGCTGTCTGAATATATGTGTGTGTGTGTGTTTGCGCGCACCTGTAAACCCACTGAGATTGCCTACATTGTATTTGGCACATCTGCCAAGTTGACACACATGCGCGCACACACACAAACACACACACAAACACACACACAGGTTTGTCCTCTAACAGCAGAGCAGGTTAAGTGGCTGAGATAGACCTTGCACAGGGCATGACTAATCATACTCTCCCCCCAGACCCAGTACAACCCTTTGTATGTATGTGTGTATGCTTTACAGTGACTTAATGGCTATTGTGCTACTGATGATGTGGTAGATGTACATGTTGTACAGTAGTTGTTGTCTAAATCTGACTGAATTATTCAAGCTCTCCTCAGAGAGAACCAAGGTATTTTTAGGCGTTGCCTTAGACACACACACACACACACACACACTCAGACTGAGAGACTTGAGAAGAGAGAAAGGGAGAGGTATATGTGAGGCAGCAATACAAAGAGGGAAATAGCTGGCCACATGACTAGAGAGAGAAGGAAAGAAGGACGGACAGCTAAAAGATAGGAGAGATGGACTCAGATACACATTAAGAAGATAGAGACAGGTATTCATAAGGAATCCAAGTGGAATTGCTTCTGTATCATTTTCCTTGACAGCATCCATGAAACGCTTTTGGGACAACAGGAATGTGGATTTGAAGAAGTGACAGCTGGATGTGACCTGCCCTCCTGCAGCATCATGGGGTGTTAGGGACATTGGTCCAGGGCTCTGTAGTTAGAGCAGAATACAGGGCGCTATCTAACAGTTACTGTGCATTACTGTAGCATTACTGTTCCACCTAGTTGACCAGATTGTTTACGGCTTTAGTACAACAAATGTGATTGGCTAGAGGTATAGTTGAGTGGATGCGATTGGTTAGAGCACCAGTGAAGTGGAATGCGATTGGTTAGAGCTCTAGTGAAGTGGATGCGATTGGTTAGAGCTCTAGTGAAGTAGATGTAGCTATAGATTCATTTGGTTAGAGTACTGGGCCAAATACAGTATGTAGATCGATTGGGGTACACAGTTTATGATGTACTATTGTTTTGGTTGGTGGACAGTGGGAGAAGCTAGCTAGCAGGACAGAGGGAACAGTGGTGATAGGAGTACAGGAGTTGGTGATGGACGGCAGGGAGCAGTATGGGTAGTAGAGTGTAGAGTCATGGATAGGCAGTAGGATGTAGAGTCAACAATCCAGTAGGATGGATTGTTGCCCTGTATTAGTGTCAGACCTGCCAGTTCTCTGCAGCAGAATAGATGGGGTAGTAACCTTGGTCAAGGCGGAACAGCCCTACTCTATGCGTCATGGCCGTTATCAGGGTAAGTGGGATATGTACAACTCTTAACCAGACCTGCGTCAAATATTTACATGAAATACTTTCAAATACCTCCGGTGTGCTTGAATTAGCTAGCTTGACCATACAGAGTGGGTGGAGTTTTCAATTTTGGGACTGCAAGATCTATAAAAGTAAACTACAGGCCTACTGTAAATAATAGGTTCAATGTTGCCCTATCTTCCTTTACCTATGGTAGTGGTAATGAACTGTGTTGGTTTTTAACTGACGTTATTAGAACTATCTCTCCCAGTTGTGTTCTATTAACAAACCTTACTGTACTGGCAGTATCTGTATCAGCCTGAGTCTCTGCTTTGATCAAAGCACCTCATAACCCTGACTGTTCAAATATAAAAAGGCTTGCTGGGTTTAGACTGACTGACTGACTGAACTCTCTCTCTCTACTTTTCCTCAAATGCTCTCTCTCTCGCTCTCTGTGAAATGACAGTCAGTCTTGGTGTAGAGTCAAATGATCTGACAACCTTGACTGGCTGAATGCAGACTTATTTTTCACTCTGTTTTCAGCTGTGAAATAACTGTCATCTCACAGTGTTCAACCCTCCTCCGTCTCTCCCATAACTTCTATCTCACTCTATCGATCTCCTGCACTTTATTTTCCATTTCTTCATCTGTTACTTACACTGAACAAAAACATGAATTCAACATGTAAAGTGTTGGTCACATGTTTCATGAGCTGAAATAAAAGATCCCAGAAATGTTTCATATGCACAACAATCACAGGTGCACCTTGTCCTGGAGATAATAAAAGGCCACTCTAAAATGTGCAATGCCACAGATGACTCAAGAATGCTGACTGCAGGAATGTCCACCAGAGTTGTTGCCAGATAAATAAAAGTTAATTTCTCTACCATAAGCCGCCACAGTTGTTTGCGATTTTTTGTTCATTGTAATTTGTTTACTTGTTCTTCCCGTTCTCTCCCTTTCCCTCTCTTTGCATATCTCCCTCCTCCTATTCTCTCCTCCTGAACTCCTGAACTTACTAACCACACTTTTCCAAGTTTTTACTTTTCACACAATAATTTGCAGTGACGGATAGAGAAACACCTGGGGTTCACATGGTCTATCTGTTGTCATAGTAACTGTAAAAAGACACACAGCCAGATTGGCTAAAACTGTACATGCACGTACGTGTTTAAAATAATACAGATTCTGCTTTTGTTCTTTCCTTTTGTACATTCTCTTTGTACTTTATCTTTTGTCCCGTGTCCCTTCCCTTACCCATCCCCTCTCTGACCGTCTCTAACTTTATCCTATTACAACCTAAATTATTCTGATTCTAAAGTGAATTCTAAAGACTAAAGGTACAGAGTGTGTTTCTTTTCTGTAAGGATAAGCGCGCTCTCTTTTCTCTCTCTCTCTTTTCTCTTGCTCTCCTCTGTAAGGAAATGGGTCAGTCTTAAGTGAGGCCACTGTGTCTAAAACACATTAAAGACAGGAGCATGTGAGACAAAGAGAAAGCGAGAAAATTAAGGGTGATTGTATCATGTTCTCATTACAGTGTGTCTCTTTGGAGGCTGTCTGAGGCAGATAGAGAGGAAACGAGAGGAGAGGTTTGGGTTCATACTGATCTATGACCCACGTACACATGACCATATCTATTCTGCTTATAAATACTGAGTGAATCATCCCCTTTGGTAAGGGATCCTACTGAGTGTACTATCCCAACTTCTTAGGGGACCTACAGTTGGCACGCTCTGACCTAGAGAGCTGTTTTTTCTCTGTCTAGTTAGGTCAGGGTGTGATAGAGGGTGGGCATTCTATGATTGTATTTCTATGTTTTGGCCGGGTATGGTTTCCAATCGGAGGCAGCTGTCTATTGTTGTCTCTGATTGGAAGCCATACTTAGACAGCCTTCCTTTAGTTTTCGTGGGTAGTTTTCGTGGGTAGTTGCTTTCTGTTTAGTTTGTAAACCTGACGGAACTATTGGCTGTCATTGTGTTATTTTGTCTAGTGTTCGTTTCCATTAAAGTATATATCGATGAGCACTCTACACGCTGCACCTTGGTCTCCTCTATACGATGCCTGTGATAGAACTACCCAGCACCAAGGGACCAAGCAGCGTGATATGGAGCTATGGACAATTAAGGAGATAAGGAGGAGTATATCTTGGGTTTTGGAGGAGTTAGGGGCAGGAGAGGAGCGCCTCCGAGGGGAACAGGTATTGGACAAGTGTCGTGGCCTACCGGGGAGGAACGAGAGACACCCCCCATAATTCTTTTGGGGGGGTCACACGGGTAGTTTGGCTGGGCCAGGGGTGAGACCTGGGCCAACTACCCGTGCTTATTGTGGTGAGCATGTGCCTGCCTCTCACACTCTCTCTCCACTGCGCCTCGTTAGCCCAGTACGTCCTGTGCCTGCTCCTCGCGCTCTCCCTCCAGTGCGCCTCCATAGTCCAGTACGTTCGGTGCCTGCTCCTTGCACTCTCCCTCCAGTGTGCCTCCATAGTCCAGAACGTTCGGTGCCTGCTCCTTGCACTCTCTCTCCAGTGCGCCTCCATAGCCCAGTACATCCTGTGCCTGCTTCTCGCACTCTCTCTCCAGTGCGCCTCCATAGCCTGGTACGTCCTGTGCCTGCTCCTCGCACTCTCCCTCCAGTGCGCCTCCATAGTCCAGTACGTTCGGTGCCTGCTCCTTGCACTCTCCCTCCAGTAAGCCTCCATAGCCCAGTACAGCCGGTGCCTGCTTTGAGCACTCGATCCTCAGTGCGTCTCCCCAGTTCGGTGAGACTTGTTCCAGCTCCACAAAGAAAGCCTCCAGTGATAATCGATGGTCCGAAGCCTGTAGAGATGATCCATGGCACGAAGCCTCTAGTGATGATTCATGGCACGAAGCCTCTAGTGATGATCCATGGCCCGGAGCATGTAGGGATGTTCCATGGCACAAAGCCTCCAGAGGTAATCCATTGCCCGGAGCCTGTAGAGATAATCCATGGCAAAAAGCCTGTAGGGATTATCCATGGTCCGGAGCCTGTAGGGATAATCCATGGCACGAAGCCTGTAGGGATAATCCATGGCCCGGCACCTGTAGAGATGATCCATGGCACGAAGCCTCCAGTGATGATCCATGGCGCGAAACCTGTAGAGATGATCCATGGCAAGGAGCCTGCAGAAACGGTCCCTAGTCCGGAACCTACAACGACGCTCTCCATTCCGGAGCCTCCGGCAACGCTTCTCAGTCCGGAGCGTCCGGCGACGCACCTCAGTCCGAAGCTTCCGGCGACGCTCCTCAGTCCGGAGCCTCCGGCGACGCTCCTCAGTCCGGAGCCTCCGGCGACGCTCCTCAGTCCGGAGCCTCCGGCGACGCTCCCCAGTCCGGAGCCTCCGGCGACGCTCCCCAGTCCGGAGCCTCCGGCGACGCTCCCCAGCCCGGAGTCTTCAACGGCGGTCTGCAGCCCAGAGTCTTCAGCTGCGGTCTGCAGCCCAGAGTCTTCAGTGGCGGTCTGCAGCCCAGAGTCTTCAGCGGCAGCCTGCAGCCCAGAGTCGTCAGTGGTGGTTGGCGTCCCAAAGCCTCCGGCAATGATCTACGGTCTGGTTCCTCCAGACACACAGAAGCGGGGAGATCAGTGGGGGGTGGGGGTGCTACGCCCTGAACCAGAGCCGCCGCCAATTATAGATGCCCACCCGGACCCTCCCCTATAGGTTCAGGTTTGCAGCCGGGAGTCCGCACCTTTGGGGGGGGGTACTGTCACGCTCTGACCTAGAGAGCTGTTTTTTCTCTGTCTAGTTAGGTCAGGGTGTGATAGAAGGTGGGCATTCTATGTTTGTATTTCTATGTTTTGGCCGGGTATGGTTTCCAATCGGAGGCATCTGTCTATCGTTGTCTCTGATTGGAAGCCATACTTAGGCAGCCTTTTTTCCTTTAGTTTTCGTGGGTAGTTGCTTTCTGTTTAGTTTGTAAACCTGACGGAACTGTTGGCTGTCATTTTGTTATTTTGTCTAGTGTTCGTTTCCATTAAAGTATATATTGATGAGCACTCTACACGCTGCGCCTTGGTCTCCTCTATACGACGCCTGTGACAACAGTAGTGGGTAGGGGGTAGGAGTGTGATCTGGGCCTGGGGTAAGTGGCGGGTGGGTAGGTGTTGGTGATGTTCCTCAGACTGTGTGTGTGTGCGAGTGTGCTGTGTGAGGTCAGGTGTGTGCCAGAGGCGAGTGTGTTCAAGCAGGTGCAGTTTAGCTGGGCTTGTTGTGTGAGCTGGAGGTCAGCAAGGTAATTCAGCCAGCTGGCCATTTTACTGGCTTACAACTGGAGAGTGAGGAAGCAGAAAATATCTGGCTAACAGAGAAAGACAGAAACTGAGGATGTAGAGAAGTGTGGAGGGTGGTGAGTGTGAGGGGTATGTGCGTGTGTGTTAGTGGAGGTGAAGCGGCTTGTGCCCTTCAAACAAGGACAGAACAGCTCTTGCATCCTGCCTAGAGAGAAGCAGGGCTACGTGGGCGCACACACACACACACACACACATTCCACAGTATGTGTTATTTAGAATACAGTTCAAATTGAGGAGCTCATTTGAATTTCCTGTCTTTTTCAGTTATTGGCTTAGCTTTCACAGAAAACTGAATTTTAATCATGTGTGTATGTATTATGCTGTCTGTTTCTGTTAAAGAAGTGGTATTATTGCCACCTTGCTTGCCAGCCACAGATGCATAATCTTAAGTCTGAACAGAACCACCTTCCATCCAAATCCCTCTTACCGCAATCTCTTTGTAAAGCCACTTCTTAATGAACCCAGATGACCTATATTTATACCCACTTTTGCTGGCAGTGTGCCAATCTCGCTTAACAATGCCATGGCTCAAGCTAATCTGTTTTAGCGAATGCCAGGAGAACGCTACCTGCCCCAATGCATAGTGCAAACTGTAAAGTTTAGTGGAGGAACAATAATGGTCTGGGGCTGTTTTTCATGGTTCGGGCTAGGCCCCTTAGTTCCAGTGAAGGGAAATATTAACGCTACAGCATACAATGACATTCTAGATGATTCTGTGCTTCCAAATTTGTGGCAACAGTTTGGGGAAGGACCTTTCCTGTTTCAGCATGATAATGCCCATGTGCACAAAGCGAGGTCCATACAGAACTCGTTTCTTGAGATCTGTGTGGAAAAACTTCACTGGCCTGCACAAAACCCTGAACTCAACCCCATCAAACACCTTTGGGAGTAAATGAAACGCCAACTCTGAGACAGGCCTAATTGCCAAATATCAGTGCCCGACCTCACTAATGCTCATGGCTGAATGGAAGCATGTTCCAACATCTAGTGGAAAGTCTTCCCAGAAGAGTGGAGGCCAGTCAAAAGTTTGGACACCTACTCATTCAAGGGTTTTTCTTTATTTTTACTATTTTCTACATTGTAGAATAATACTAAAGACATCAAAACTATTAAATAACACATATGGAATCATGTAGTAACCAAAAAAGTGTTAAACATATATATATATATTTAGATTTTCGATTCTTCAAAGTAGCCACCCTTTGACTTGAAGACAGCTTTGCACACTCTTGGCATTCTCTCAATCAGCTTCACCTGGAATTCTTTTCCAACAGTCTTGAAGGAATTCCCACATATGCTGAGCACTTGTTGGCTGCTTTTCCTTTACTCTGCGGTCCAACTCATCTCAATTGGGTTGAGGTCAGGTGATTGTGGAGGCCAGGTCATCTGATGCAGCACTCCACCACTCTTCTTCTTGGTCAAATAGCCCTTACACAGCCTGGAGGTGTGTTGGGTCATTGTCCTGTTGAAAAACAAATGATAGTCCTACTAAGCACAAACCAGATGGGATGGCGTATCGCTAAAGAACTCTATGGTAGCCATGATGGTTAAGTGTGACTTGAATGCTAAATAAATCACAGATAGTGTCAGACCAAAGGACAGATTTCCACTGGTCTAATGTCCATTGCTTGGATTTCTTGGCCCAAGCAAGTGTCTTCTTATTGGTGTCCTGTAGTAGTGGTTTCCTTGCAGCAATTCGACCATGAAGGCTGATTCACGCAGTCTCCTCTGAACAGTGATATTGAGATTTGTATGTTACTTGAACGCTGTTAAGCATTTATTTGGGCTGCAATTTCTGAGGCTGGTAACTCTAATGAACTTATTATCCTCTGTAGCAAAGGTAACTCTTTGTCTTCCTTTCCTGTTGTGGTCCTCATGAGAGCCAGTTTCATCATAGCTCTTGATGGTTTTTGCAACTGCACTTGAAGAACCTTTCAAAGTTCTTGAAACTTTGCATATTGACTGACCTTCATGTCTTAAAGTAATGATGAACTGTCGTTTCTATTTGCTTATTTTAGCTGTTCTTGCCATAAAATGGAATTGGTATCTGTAACGCCCTGGCCATAGAAAGGGTTTTTTTGTTCGTTATTTTGGTTAGGCCAGGGTGTTACATTGGGTGGGCGTTCAATGTTCTTTTTTCTAGGCTGGTATGTTTCGTTGATTTTGGCCGTGTGGCTTCCAATCAGGCACAGCTGTAGTTTGTTGTTGCTGATTGGGAGTCACACATAAGTGCCTCTTTTTCCTTTGGGGTTTTGTGGGTGATTGTTTCTGTTTAGAGTTTTTCCTGACAGGACTGTTTGGCTGTCGTTTTTGTTTATTTTTGTAAAGTGTTCTCTTTTGTATTAAAATTCATTCAAGATGAACACATCCTCCGCTGCACCTTGGTCTTGCTCTAACGACGGCCGTTACAGTATCTTCTGTATACCACCCCTACCTTGTCACAACACAACTGATAGGCTCAAATGCATTAAGAAAGAAAGAAATTCCGCAAATTAACAAGACACACCTGTTAATTGAAATGCATTCCAGGTGACTACCTCATGATGCTGGTTGAGAGAATGCCAAGAGTGTGCAAAGCCGTCATCAAGGCAAAGGGTGGCTGCTTTGAAGAATCTCAAATATATTTTGATTTGTTTAACAATTTATTTGTTACTATATGAGTCTTCATCTGTATTAGTGCGAGTCCAACGTGTTGCACACACCTACTCATTCTATATGTGTTATTTCGTTGTTTTGATGTCTTTACTATTATTCTACAATGTAAAAAATAGTAAAAATAAAGAAAAACCCTTGAATGAGTAGGTGTGTGCAAAACTTTTGACTGGTACTGTATAAATGAAGACTCCTTAGTGCCAACAATAACGGGTTAAATACATGTAAAAAATATATATAATAACATAAATATTTCCTTAACTTTCTTATATCTCTCAGATACAGGACAGACAAGCTTCCTTTAGAATTGTTTTGGGGGGAATATTTGCTGTTCCATGTAGTGAATCTGTTATTCAAATTATTGAATTTTTATGCCCCCTGGCATAGACAGGGCTTAGACTCTTATGGGTTAAGGATCATATCACCTCCATCTTACCCAGCAACGTAGACACACTACAATTTGGATACCACCCCAATAGATCCACGGATTACACAATCACACTGCCCTATCCCATCAGATCAAGAGGAATACCTATATAAGAATGCTGTTCATCGACTACAGCTCAGCCTTCAACATCATAGTGCCCTCCAAGCTCATCACTAAACTCGAGCCCTGGATTTGAACCCCTCCCTGGGTCCTGGTGACTGTAGGCAACACCTTTGCTACGCTGATCCTCAACACAGGGCCCCCACAAGGATGCGTGCTCAGCCCCCTCATGAACTCCCTGTTCACCCATGACTGCGTGGCCACACATATCTCCAACTCAATCATCAAGTTTGCTGACGACACAACAGTGGTAGGCCTGATTGCCAACAATGACGAGACAGCCTACAGGAGGGAGGGGAGGGTCCTGGCAGAATGGTGTCAGGAAAATAATCTCTTCCTCATCGTCAACAAAACGAAGGAGCTGATCGTGGACTTCTGGAGACTGCTGAGACAGCATGCCCCCATCCACATCAACGAGGGCGCAGTGGAGAGGGTGAAAAGCTTCAAGTTCCAAAGCGTGCATATCACTGACAACCTGAAATAGTCCATCCACACAGATAGTGTGGTAAAGAAGACTCAGGAGGCTAAAGAAATTCAGCTTGGCCCCTAAGACCCCCACAAACCTCTGTACTTTAATATTTTTATTTTTGACTACTTTTACTCCACTACATTCCTAAAGAAAATATGTGCTTTTTACACCATACATTTTCCCTGACACCCAAAAGTACTTGTTACATTTAGAATGCTTAGCAGGACTGCAATGTGGTCCAATTCACACACCTATCAATGTAACGAATTGTCCTCCCTTCTGCCTCTGATCTGACAGAATCAATAAACACAAATTCTGCATTTGTAAATGATGTCTGAGTGTTGGAGTATGGCCCTGTCTGTCCTTAATATAAGGAATTTGATGTATAGCATTTACTTTTACATTAGACATTTTACTAAGATAGTAATTTACTGGGTGATTTTCACTTGAGTCATTTTCTATTAAGGTATCTTTACATTTACTCAAGTATGACAATTGAGTACTTTTTCCACCACTGCTGCCGTCCAGTACCCAGCCCTGTATAATAAGTTCTGACTCATCTTTGACCTTCTCCCCCACCCTTAACCACAACAACCTAACTTCTCCCGTTAACCCACATCATACAGTCACTGTATGACCTTAGGGCAGAGGGTGGAAGGAAGGGGGTGAAGAGAGAAGAAGGAAGACATACAGACAGAGTGTTCTAGTAGACGCCTGTCTCCCCTATCGACTGTCTGTCTGTTAGTATAGGCATCTCATCCTATCCCTGCTCAGCCTAGTCCTCTGCTTCTTAACTCCTCTTCCTGCCCTGTGGGTTACAGCCAATCCAGTTCCAGCAGCTTGTCTGACTGACTGTCTGACTGTCTGAGTGGTTACATTAGTAAACAGAGAGTTTTGGGGCTATAACTGATTGGATATAAGAGCAGCTGGGCATGGGTTCTAGATCAGTGCCCGGTGTTTGTTGTATTCCGTATTCTGATTATATACATGCGTGTGATTTTTTGCCATGTGAAAGAGGGGAGAGGAGGGGAAAGGGGAAGTCTATGCATTTGTAATGAGAGTCAGGCCAGTGGGCCTGTATCCATTAACTCCTTATAGAGACAACAACACTATTAGAGAGAGAGCAGCGGAGAGTGATAGAGAGTGGGAGTGGAGAGAGGGGGATAGAGAGCGGGAGTGGAGAGAGGGGATAGAGAGTGGGAGTGGAGAGAGGGGATAGAGAGTGGGAGTGGAGAGAGGGATAGAGAGTGGGAGTGGAGAGAGGGGGATAGAGAGCGGGAGTGGAGAGAGGGGATAGAGAGTGGGAGTGGAGAGAGGGGTATATAGATAAGGGGGGAGTGGAGAGAGGGATAGAGAGTGGGAGTGGAGAGAGGGATAGAGAGTGGGAGTGGAGAGAGGGGGATAGAGAGCGGGAGTGGAGAGAGGGGATAGAGAGTGGGAGTGGAGAGAGGGATAGAGAGTGGGAGTGGAGAGAGGGGGATAGAGAGCGGGAGTGGAGAGAGGGGGATAGAGAGTGGGAGTGGAGAGGGGGATAGAGAGTGGGAGGGAGAGAGGGGGATAGAGAGTGGGAGTAAGATTGATGCAGAGTGAAGGAGAGAAGATTTCAAAGGGGGATAGAGAAGGATGGAGGGGTGTAGACTGGAATCGGGAAGAGAATGACAAGAGGGGTAATGGGGATATGGGTGGAGAAAGGGGGGGATAGTGAGAGAGATGGATAGAGTGATTGAGAGGAGTGGAGGTGATGGAGCTTGGAGTGAAGACAGAGAGAGGTTTGTTTGGTATTTCTGTGTATTGCCATTGAGAAACTTGTGGTGGACAAAGCTGGCAGCTGTCACTGAATCAGACAGACAGACTGACAGACAGGGTGAAGGGAATGTCAAGAAACAAAATGTAATTAACTCATAAGATAGTCTGACAACACACACACACACAATTAAGAACTCTAGTGGCATGACAGGGTCTCAAGTTAGCAGATTGTCCTTTAGTGGGGTAGCAGTATGTGTGTGTGTATGGGGGGGGGGGGGTTATTATAAATGCACTCAAGCAGTGACAGGGCCCAAGCGAGACCACACACACTGACAGTGAATTGCTTTGTTTTACAGAGACAAGAGAGGACCGCACTAAGAGACTGTTCAGACACTACACTGTGGGATCCTATGACAACCTCTCCTCATACAGGTAGGACACATACATGCACAGACACAAAAACACACACACACACACACACACACACACACACACACACACACACACACACACACACACACACACACACTATGTGATGGGATGCTGCTGTCATCTAGTGGTGAGACAGTGTCAGTGCATTCTGCTTGCATGAGTCCCACTCTCAACCCAGGCCTCATATAAAACTCAAATGATTGAAACATTCCCTTTGTGTATGCATGTGTGGGTGAGTGTCTCTCTCTCCTTCTCGTCCTTTGTCCCCCTCTCTCTGAAATGTACTGCCTGTGACATCAATCAGTAATAAAGGAGAGTGTGAGTGCTCACTCTCAGGTAAATCAGATGTGCAGGCTGGGAGAGAGGACAGCAGAACACTATCTGGTATAGGACTGTGTTCTGATGTAAATTCACTCTAAATGTCAGTCAGCTTGTCGGGAGAGAGGTGCTTGGTATCAGAGTGTTGTTTCCCCTCAGCTTTCCAGAGAGGAGGGGGGAGACAGATGAAAAGAGAGAGAGTGTGCCTACAAGAGAGAGAGAGAGAAAGAGAGAGAGAGAGAGAGAGAGAGCAGTTTTTCACCAGCTAGTTAAGGATCATGTCACCTCCACCTTACGCGACACCCTGCCTAGACCCACTACAATTTGCATATCGCCCCAACATGACTCACTACGTACAATGGGTACAGAGTGAATCATGAAGAGTGTGTGAGAGCTAAAGCAGCAGAGGTGGCTCTGAATAGGACAGAATGTCAAATCTCTTGAATGGAAGTCTTTAGCATGCCACTGTGAATGGTTACTTTGAGGGTTTATGGAACATTATTATACGTCAGACTGTAATTACATTATGGAACATGATTGTGTTACATTGGATGCTAATCTGAATATGAACGTATGGAATATTTTTTTTTAAATACCGGAGTAGTACTGTATCTAAACAGGAGTTCATAGAATAGAATTGTGAATGCAACATTAGTGTGATTCAGTTCATGATTGGTTGAACGGAAACAAAGCTATTCTGTAGCTATGGAGGGGAAAAGTTTAGAGCTGGTTGGATATGCAGGATGTAGGCTAAGAGGAGGGGGAGGAGAGAAAGATGTTGAACTGTATTTGTAAACCCCATATATATATATATATATATATATATATATATATATATATATATATATATATATATATACACACACATATACACACACACACACACACACACACACAATACAGTACCAGTCAAAAGTATGGACACACCTACTCATTCAAGTGTTTTTATTTATTTTTTACTATGTTCTACATTGTATAATAATAGTGAAGATATCAAAACTATGAAATAACACATATGGAATCATGTAGTAACCAAAAAAGTGTTAAATCAAAGTATATTTTAGATTCTTCAAAGTAGCCTCCCTATACCTTGATGACAGCTTTGCACACTGTATATTAAGCAAGTCCTCTAGTTAAATTGTACCACTGAAACCTCTGCTCCCTGACACAGGAGGGTTTTTCAGGGGTCTCCATGCCCCGTCAGCAAGGGCTCTGTCTACCCGGGGTAAGTGGCTGGGCAGTTGGCGTGGCTAACAGCTAACACACAACTGAACTCCAGGTCTCCCTTGCCAGTGTGTCTAGTGTTCAATTCACTAACTGTATGGGCTGTCTGGTGTCAGCAGTGGGATCTGAGGGTCAGTCAACAGAATATTGGTGTTGCTGAGATTGGGACATGATGGTGCTTTTACTGTGTGGTAACAGAGTGCTAGAATGTCGCTGGGAATACATGTTGTGGTTTTGTTTGAACATTGAATTGTGTGGTGTGAATTGACGCACACACACACACACACAAACACACACACACACAAACACACACACACACACACACACACACACATGACAAAACTCATTAGTAATGAGAATTTTATACACTATACAAAATAAACACAACATGCAACAATTTTAAAGATTTTACTGCGCCCTCGTCGCCACCCCCTCCTCCCCTATTTCTCGTTGTCCATCTCCATCTTCTCCCATCCTTTTTTCTACCATCCCTGGCTCTCTGCCCTCACCTTCATTCCCTCCTGTCTCTTCTCTCAGTGAGTATGTTGCGGGACTCTTACCTGCTGTCCCTCTCCTCTCTGCTCTCCAGTGATTACATCATAGAGGAGAAGAATGCTATGCTGCAGAAGAAAGAAAACGAAGGATTTGGCTTCGTCCTACGGGGAGCCAAAGGTAGGGAACACATTCACGAGTTTGGCTTCTTGCCATCTGACAAACATGTCAGAAGGGGCAGTAGTTGATAGAGTTTGGTATAAGGGTTTTGGCATAGATGGTAGTCGGGGCACAGCTGGGGGCTGACCCTGCCCCCTCCCCCATCCCAGCAGGGTCAGCCCCCAGTTGTCAACTGTGTCTGCGCTTAGCCTGCTGGCAGGGCAAACCCCAGCCATAAGCCCACCATTGTGAAGGAAGCCTGGAGGGTGCAGTTGATGGATAGGCCAGCTCCCAGTCGTAGACCAAAGTTGACCTGGCCCGCCATTGTGCAGCATGTCTAGCGGGTGACTCGCTGTGGCAGTTTAATGTCTTCTCAACTACTGCCTGTTTGTCAGCCAGACGTGCAAAGGCATGAAGATGGATGCTGTTTAAATACTTTGAGGGTGGTTGATGAAGCAATTGGATTCAGGTGAGTGAGGCGGGCTTGTGGCTAATAAAGATGCAGGTGAGCAACTTGGCATGGTCACGGTTCAATGTCCATATGTTGAGTTTCTTGCCGATTGTCTGCTTTCCAATGCGGGTGTCTGGGCCCACATATGGAGTACCTGCTCCAGGGGCTGCGTTCCAATATGAATGTCCGTGCCCATGTACGAAGTTCTTGCTCCGGCCTCATTGCAATATGAAAGTCTGAACCACTTTATGGAGTTCCTGCTCTAAGGCTGCGTTCCAGTGCAGAAGAACTAGCCCATATATGGGAGTTCCTGTTGTGGATTAGGTATGTCCTCTGAAGCTTAAAGCTCTCCTCCCGAAACTGCATTATAAAATACACACACACAAACCTTTGTTAATGAATCAGGTGTTTTAGTGCTTGGCCACAAAACAGACAACTTCTTGCTCTATACCTCTACGATCAGCCTGGAGTGACAAACACACTTTTCACAAAACTCAACTTTATACCTTATTACCAAAGCAGGCTGTCCGAATCACTGTCACAGCTGCGTCCAAAGCCCTGCTACTATCTTCTAGGAATGTAACGTTCTCCGATTCCCATCAGTCTCCTGATCAAATGTTTAAGATATGAGTGGATGGGTCCACCGGACCCCGAGCCGATCCAAATGTAGCCGATCCAAATGTTGGTCAGAAACCGATTAAACCGTTAGAATTTTACTTTCTTTTTATCTTCCGAAAATACCTCTCATCTTCTGAGACAACTAATGCATGCTGAGCAACCCCAGGCAATATCAGTAGCCTAGTCAAACTGCGCAGCTTCGCACACTGACCAAGGAGATGTAGGCCTATTCCTGATCTTGCACATCTGCATCTGCCTTCAGCATTCAAATGCTTGTAAAATGGCTTGTGCAATATTATGCTTTATTAGTTGAGGGACAACCAATGTAATTTGCTAGGTTATTGTTATCAAATGCGCTTCTGAAAATGGTGTTTTCCCGGGAAAAATGTCAGCATACTACCGGAGAAACAACTCTCATCTGGCCATAACCTAGCCGCTAATCAGGGCTTAGCTCTACATTGGATTTTATTTCGATTGTTCAGGTTCACCATCAGCAATAGTTTTGGTACACAGCAAATTCTCCAGTGTTAAATCAACACTGAGAGTGTTACATTTAACACTGGCCGTGTCTATACGGCTCCACACACTTTATCAGAGTTACCACCTGTGACTGTATTTGTTAGGGACAGAAACATTCATCCATGTTTGCTTTCATCTATTTTCAGTTCTGTGTCCTTCACCAACTGAATATGTCATCATTAAAATGTAATTCTTCAACACAATATGTATTTCATAAGGCTTATTTTGAGTGCCTCGCTTTACCTAGTGATTCAGGAAACAAAGCTTTCTGAACTCTGAAGCTTTCCAGCCAATTGTGTTGAAAATAGGTTCATTACACTGAGCTTCATTATCTGTTCACAATGCACATTAGTGACATCTGCTGGTCAGCAATAAATATTAACGTGATTAACAGAGGATATTTTTCTCCACTGATTTGATCAAAGCTTCATGGCCAGCAGTAAGTTGTTTGCTTTAATAGACTACAATCTGTTGGATTACCAGGTTTGCATCTTACATCATGCTTCCCTTTTTCACCTTCATGTTTGCTATCAAACAGAATATATGCCATTATTTAAGAAATAAGCTTATACTGTACTATACTGAACAAAAATATAAATGCAACATGCAACAATTTCAAAGATTTTACTGAGTTACAGTTGATATAAGGAAATCAGTCAATTTAAATAAATTAATTAGGCCCTAATCTATGGATTTCACATGACTGGGAATACAGATATACATCTGTTGGTCACAGATACCTTAAAAAAATATGTAGGGCCGTGGATCAGAAAACCAGTCAGTATCTGCTGTGACCACCATTTTCCTCATGCAGCAAGACACATCTCCTTCGCATAGAGTTGATCAGGCTGTTGATTGTGACCTGTGCAATGTTGTCCCACTCCTCTTCGACGGCTGTGCGAAGTTGTTGGATATTGGCAGGAACTGGAACACGCTGTCATACACTTCGATCCAGAGCATCCCAAACTTGCTCAATGGGTGACATTTCTGGTGAGTGTACCGACCATAGACAAACTGCAGGCCTTGTGACATGGGGTAGTGCATTATCATGCTGAAACAGTTGATGGCGGAAGATAAATGGCCCAACAATGGGCCTCAGGATCTCGTCACAGTATCTCTGTTTATTCAAATTGCCTTCAATAAAATCCAATTGTGTTCATTGTCTGTAACTTATGACTGCACATACCATAACCACACTGCCACCATGGGGCACTCTGTTCACAAATTTGACATTAGCAAACCGCACGCCCACACAACGCCATACATGTCGTCTGCGGTTATGAGGCTGGTTGGACGTACTGCCAAATTCCCTAAATCGACATTGACGGCAGCTTATGGTGGAGAAATTAACATTAAATTCTCTGGCAACAGCTCTGGTGGACATTCCTGCAGTCAGCATGCCAATTGCATGCTCCCTAAAAACTTGAGATATCTGTGGCATTATATTGTGTGAAAAAAATCCACATTTTAGAATGAACATTTCTGCAATCTTTTATTTCAGCTCATGAAACATGGGACCAACACTTTACATGCTGCATTTATAGTTTTGTTCAGTGTAAATAAAGCAACTTATTTGAACAACAGTGCAGAAAGTGTGGTTTCACATTTAAAAAATGGTGTGCTTTCAACGGGATTCCTCCTAATACCCTCACATCCCTGAACGTTCCATAGTTCCCTCCTCTACCTGCTAAACTATCAGTCAGGTGAAATTACATGTATAAAATCCTAATTATATTTATAAGCGTGGTGTCCAGTATAGGTTGTTGTTTGAAAGCAGCTTAATCAAAGAAAGCACCGGAACCACAGCAAAATCAGTGTGATCTCGCATTTAGCAACACATGGTTTGAAAAAGCAAGTGATCGAACTAAGCTTCACTTTAACTTCTGTTAAAGTGATACGCGCATCAGCACACTGCTTCAACGTTAGCTGCTGTAAAACGTAACGTCACTAGTTTTATCCTGTTACAGTGGCCTGAAACTCATGGTTTACAGGAAACATCAGGCCTGCATTATACTGGCTTGCATTATATCACATTATACTGGCTTGCAAAGTGATGTGTAATTCCTATTGGAATCCAGCCAGAGTGGGGATATTCAACATTGTAAAAAGTTTGTCACTAGCAACCTGCATTCAGAATAACTGTTGGGTTGGGTAGACTATGAGACTACATAAAGCATTTAAACCATTTCAGTAACGGGTGCAATAAATAAATCCAAGTAACACATTGGATTAGTATAGAAAAGTGTATATTACTTATATTTGAGTAGCATACGATTAATAAATGAATCAATGTTCATGAAAAACACATATAACATATAACATAATGAAACAAACAATTCTAAAAATCAACCTGCAATAGAGCATTCTGGGAAATGTGATAATGAAGGGCATGGTTTGGGTTTAACACTGGTTGTTAACACCAACACCGGGGTTCTGTTACACCAGTGATTACAGAGATAATTTAACACCTGAATCAACACTAGAAATGTTACACTGAAAAATCAACACTGGCCAACTTGCTGTGTAGTTTTTATTTAAACATTCAGTGTATATGGTAGGGTACTGTCGATAATTTCACAACGAAAAGAGCAATCACTTTCATGTTCAAAACCATTTTTATACGGGGGTGAAATCTAAAGTTGTGCTAAACATTCATTGGCTATGTCATAGCTAATTTTTACAACACTTTTAATCACCAAAAATGACAAGTTAATTAGTGGGTTGTGGTGATTTCAGATCAAAAGTGCGTGGACAAAAAGTACACATTCCTCCGCCTAATCTGATAGTAGGGTGGTAGATGCCCAGTCTCCCTCTGGTGCTTACATACAATATAGGCATACTGTACACATTTACAACACACATACACATAGAAGTCAGCTCAGACAGAACCAGCTCAGACAGAACCAGCTCAGACAGATCCGGCTCAGACAGAACCAGCTCAGACAGATCCAGCTCAGACAGAACCAGCTCAGACAGATCCAGCTCAGACAGAACCAGCTCAGACAGAACCAGCTCAGACAGATCCAGCTCAGAGGTCCAGCTCTTCAGCTCCTTCACCAGCAGATTTTAATTTAGAATGGAAAATGAATGTGTTTATGGAACAAATGTTAGTGCATCACATCAAACCGAAACGCATGAATTCGTTCCTCTAATCAAACCAAATCACACCAAATCATTTCATTCTAAAGCGTATTGTTCCAGTATCATATCGGAGCCCAAGTATCTATATCGATACGTATTGGATCGTCTTGAAAGGGAAAGATACGTGTCTTCAAATCATAGCCTGTCTGTGAGCCCCTCTGTAGTTGTTCTGAGTGTGGGTTGATGTGAGGAGTTCTATACCCCTATCATTGAGTCACACAGTATGACTAATTCTCTATGAGTCAACGCGACTGTCTTTGGTCAACACCACATTGTCTCTCTCTCGCTTGCTCTCTCGCTCTCTCTCTCTCTAGCTCTTACTCTCTCTCTCACTCTCTCTCTCTGTGTGTGTGTGTGTGTGTGCGCGTGTGTGTGTCTAGCCCCTGTGGTGGTGTAATCCTAGGAAGAGCTGTCAGTTGAATACCCCATCTGTTCCTCACACATGGTGTTCAGGGAGACAGAAATGAGTATCTTTCGCTCAATTCTCTCCATCTTTCTTTTTCCTCCTGTCTTTTTTCTCATTCATTGACTCCTTCACTGTTTGTTCTATGCCACTTTTTTCTGTCTCTAATTCTTTTTTTTACCTCCTCCCCTCCCTCTTCTTTCGTCGTCTCTCAGCTTTACTATTAGTCATTATCAGCTACTACTTTACCTGCACACACACACTTTGCACTGCTGCACGTGCCAGCTCCTCATGCTGGTTACTATAGCAACCCCTTGTGGGCACCTTGCCGGAAGTCTGAGTGTGTTTTCTACTCCTCCGTCTCAAGCAGACATTTCCTCCTCTACGTGTGTATTTGGACAGTGAAGCTAAAATGATACATTTGGCTCTATACTCCAGCATTTTTTATTTCAAAGTGAAATGCCTTTCTTGCAAGCTCTAAACCTAATAATGCAGTAATCAATCACAAAATAGCAAAAAGAGACTATGGCGTTCCTCCTGATCAACGAACAGTTGACATGTAGAGCCAGGAGATGTTCTCTGTCCATCTGTCTCTCCCTCCCTAGTTCCTCCCTACATCCTCCTTAGTAATATTTCAATTTGTCTACTCTTTTTCTCCTCCTTTTCCAATTTCTATCACTCAACTTCCCCCCTCTACATATATCCCTCACTTCCACTCCTCTTCCTCTCCCTCTTCCTCCATGTTCCCGAGTGCCTCAGATAGAACTGAATGGATTACCTTTCCTAGTGGGGTCAAGTCGCACACACACACACAGACACACACACACATACTGCAGCTACGTCTGGGAGCTCTCCTGTGTAAGTGGTATAGTTGGACTCAGTCCAGGATTAAATGGAGGGTGTGAAGTGCACAGTAGACTATCCTCAGGCAGACGTACACTCAGCTAACGAGTCAGGAGTGTGCTTGCATGAGTTTCTGTGATATTTTTTTGTGTCTTATGTGCATGTGTGTGTGTGTGTGTGTGTGTGTGTGTGTGTAATCTGATTTTCAGTGTGAGAGCAGATAAAGTAATATGGTTGAGTGAAAGGGTCTCTCCCTGTCACACCACCTCACCTCTCACTGTTACTAATACACTATAGAACACACTGTAGAGTCCACCTCACCTCTCACTGTTACTAATATACTATAGAACACACTGTAGAGTCAGCCTCACCTCTCACTGTTACTAATACACTATAGAACACACTGTAGAGTCCATCTCACCTCTCACTGTTACTAATACACTATAGAACACACTGTAGAGTCCACCTCACCTCTCACTGTTACTAATACACTATAGAACACACTGTAGAGTCCACCTCACCTCTCACTGTCACTAATACACTATAGAAGACACTGTAGAGTCCAAGTCACCTCTCACTGTTACTAATACACTATAGAACACACTGTAGAGTCCACCTCACCTCTCACTGTTACTAATACACTATAGAACACACTGTAGAGTCCACCTCACCTCTCACTGTTACTAATACACTATAGAACACACTGTAGAGTCCATCTCACCTCTCACTGTTACTAATACACTATAGAACACACTGTAGAGTCCACCTCACCTCTCACTGTTACTAATACACTATAGAACACACTGTAGAGTCCACCTCACCTCTCACTGTTACTAATACACTATAGACACACTGTAGAGTCCACCTCACCTCTCACTGTTACTAATACACTATAGAACACACTGTAGAGTCCACCTCACCTCTCACTGTTACTAATACACTATAGAACACACTGTAGAGTCCACCTCACCTCTCACTGTTACTAATACACTATAGAACACACTGTAGAGTCCACCTCACCTCTCACTGTTACTAATACACTATATAACACACTGTAGAGTCCACCTCACCTCTCACTGTTACTAATATACTATAGAACACACTGTAGAGACCACCTCACCTCTCACTGTTACTAATACACTATAAAACACACTGTAGAGTCCACCTCACCTCTCACTGTTACTAATACACTATAGAACACACTGTAGAGTCCACCTCTCACTGTTACTAATACACTATAGAACACACTGTAGAGTCCACCTCTCACTGTTACTAATACACTATAGAACACACTGTAGAGTCAGCCTCACCTCTCACTGTTACTAATACACTATAGAACACACTGTAGAGTCCACCTCACCTCTCACTGTTACTAATACACTATAGAACACACTGTAGAGTCCACCTCACCTCTCACTGTTACTAATACACTATAGAACACACTGTAGAGTCCACCTCACCTCTCACTGTTACTAATACACTATAGAACACACTGTAGAGTCCACCTCACCTCTCACTGTTACTAATACACTATAGAACACACTGTAGAGTCCACCTCACCTCTCACTGTTACTAATACACTATATAACACACTGTAGAGTCCACCTCACCTCTCACTGTTACTAATACACTATAGAACACACTGTAGAGTCCACCTCACCTCTCACTGTTACTAATATACTATAGAACACACTGTAGAGACCACCTCACCTCTCACTGTTACTAATACACTATAGAACACACTGTAGAGTCCACCTCACCTCTCACTGTTACTAATACACTATAGAACACACTGTAGAGTCCACCTCTCACTGTTACTAATACACTATAGAACACACTGTAGAGTCCACCTCTCACTGTTACTAATACACTATAGAACACACTGTAGAGTCAGCCTCACCTCTCACTGTTACTAATACACTATAGAACACACTGTAGAGTCCACCTCACCTCTCACTGTTACTAATACACTATAGAACACACTGTAGAGTCCACCTCACCTCTCACTGTTACTAATACACTATAGAACACACTGTAGAGTCCACCTCACCTCTCACTGTTACTAATACACTATAGAACACACTGTAGAATCCACCTCACCTCTCACTGTTACTAATACACTATAGAACACACTGTAGAGTCCAACTCACCTCTCACTGTTACTAATACACTATAGAACACACTGTAGAGTCCACCTCACCTCTCACTGTTACTAATACACTACAGAACACACTGTAGAGTCCACCTCACCTCTCCCTGTTACTAATACACTATAGAACACACTGCAGAGTCCACCTCACCTCTCACTGTTACTAATACACTATAGAACACACTGTAGAGTCCACCTCACCTCTCACTGTTACTAATACACTATAGAACACACTGTAGAGTCCACCTCACCTCTCACTGTCACTAATACACTATAGAACACACTGTAGAGTCCACCTCACCTCTCACTGTTACTAATACACTATAGACACACTGTAGAGTCCACCTCTCACTGTTACTAATACACTATAGAACATACTGTAGAGTCCACCTCACCTCTCACTGTTACTAATACACTATAGAACACACTGTAGAGTCCACCTCACCTCTCACTGTTACTAATACACTATAGAACACACTGTAGAGTCCACCTCACCTCTCACTGTTACTAATACACTATAGAACACACTGTAGAGTCCACCTCACCTCTCACTGTTACTAATACACTATAGAACACACTGTAGAGTCCACCTCACCTCTCACTGTTACTAATACACTATAGAACACACTGTAGAGTCCACCTCACCTCTCACTGTTACTAATACACTATAGAACACACTGTAGAGTCCACCTCACCTCTCACTGTTACTAATACACTATAGAACACACTGTAGAGTCCACCTCACCTCTCACTGTTACTAATACACTATAGAACACACTGTAGAATCCACCTCACCTCTCACTGTTACTAATACACTATAGAACACACTGTAGAGTCCACCTCACCTCTCATTGTTACTAATACACTATATAACACACTGTAGAGTCCACCTCACCTCTCACTGTTACTAATACACTATAGAACACACTGTAGAGTCCACCTCACCTCTCACTGTTACTAATACACTATAGAACACACTGTAGAGTCCACCTCACCTCTCACTGTTACTAATACACTATAGAACACACTGTAGAGTCCACCTCACCTCTCACTGTTACTAATACACTATAGAACACACTGTAGAGTCCACCTCACCTCTCACTGTCACTAATACACTATAGAACACACTGTAGAGTCCACCTCACCTCTCACTGTTACTAATACACTATAGAACACACTGTAGAGTCCACCTCACCTCTCACTGTTACTAATACACTATAGAACACACTGTAGAGTCCACCTCACCTCTCACTGTTACTAATACACTATAGAACACACTGCAGAGTCCACCTCACCTCTCACTGTTACTAATACACTATAGAACACACTGTAGAGTCCACCTCACCTCTCACTGTTACTAATACACTATAGAACACACTGTAGAGTCCACCTCACCTCTCACTGTTACTAATACACTATAGAACACACTGTAGAGTCCACCTCACCTCTCACTGTTACTAATACACTATAGAACACACTGTAGAGTCCATCTCACCTCTCACTGTTACTAATACACTATAGAACACACTGTAGAGTCCACCTCACCTCACTCTATTATAAACACACACACATTCACTCGCTGGCTGCTGTTTGTATCCAACTCCGTGTGTAACTCAGAAGGCAGATGTGTGTGGGTTTTTCTTAATACAGAATGTAAACTATATATACAAAACTATGTGGACACCCCTTCAAATTAGTGGATTTTTCAGCCACACCCGTTGCAGACAGGTGTATAAAATTGAGGGCACAGCCATGCAATCTCCATAGACAAACATTGGCAGTAGAATGACCTTACAGAAAAGCTCAGTGACTTTCAACGTGGCACCGTCATAGGATGCCACTTATCCAACAAGTCAGTTCGTAAAATTTCTGCCCTGCTAAAGCTGCCCTGGTCAAATGTACATGCTTTTATTGTGAAGAGGAAACGTCTAAGAGCAACAACTGCTCAGCCGCAAAGTGGTAGGCCACACAAGCTCACAGAATGGGATCGCAGAGTGCAGAAGCGTGTAAAAATTGTCTGTTCTCGGTTGCACTCGGTTGCACTCACTACCGAGTTCCAACTGCCCCTGGAAGCAACATCAGAACAAGAACTGTTCGTTGGGTTTCCATGGCCGAGCAGCCGCACACAAGCCTAAGATCACCATGAACAATACCAAGAACCAGCTAGAGTGGTGTAAAGCTCGCCACCATTGGACTCTGGAGCAGTGGAAACTCGTTCTCTGGAGTGATGAATCATGCTTCACCATATGGAAGTCCGATGTACGAATCTGGGTTTGGTGGATGACAGGAGAATGCTACCTGCCCCAATGCATAGTGCCAACTGTACAGTTTGGTGGAGGAGGAATAATGGTCTGGGGCTGTTTTTCATGGTTCGGACTACACCCCTTAGTTCCAGTAAAGGGAAATCTTAATGGCACAGCGTACAATGACATTCTAGACGATTCTGTGCTTCCAACTTTGTGGCAACAGTTTGGGGAAGGACCTTTCCTGTTTCAGCATGACAATGCCCCTGTGCACCAAGCGAGGTCCCTACAGAAATGGTTGGTTGAGATCGGTGTGGAAGAACTTGACTGGCCTGCACAGGGCCCTGACCTCAACCCCATCGAACACCTTTGGGATGAATTGGAACGCCGACTGTGAACCAGGCCTAATAATCCAACATAAATGCCCGACCTCACTAATGCTCTTGTGGCTTAATGGAAACATGTCCCCACAGCAATGTTACAATATAAAGTGGAAAGGCTGTTATAGCAGCAAAGGGGGGACCAACTCCATATTAATGCCCACGATTTTGGAATGAGATGTTCGACGAGCAGGTGTCCACATACTTTTGGCCATGGAGTGTATCTCTCATGATTCAGTGAGTATACCTTGTGGAATATTCTGAGATTAATATGTGTTTCTTGTGTTGAAAGATCTGTCCATTTCTGTATCTAAATCAAGTCATCCTCTCTGTGTGTTCCCAGCTGAGACACCCATTGAGGAGTTCACCCCAACACCAGCGTTCCCTGCCCTCCAGTACCTGGAGTCTGTCGACGTGGAGGGAGTGGCCTGGAGGGCAGGGCTTAGGACAGGAGACTTCCTCATAGAGGTAACCATATCCCCTCTCCTCTCCAACCCCATGGACTACCGCCACTGCCTCTCAGCTCTTTGTCTGACCTCCAGCCGTGTGTGCATGTGTGTGTGTTTGTGCCTTGTATGTGCCGTGTGTGCCGTGTGTGTGTTTGTGCCTTGTATGTGCCGTGTGTGCGTGTGTGTGTGTTTGTGCCTTGTATGTGCCGTGTGTGCATGTGTGTGTTTGTGCCTTGTATGTGCCGTGTGTGCGTGTGTGTTTGTGCCTTGTATGTGCCGTGTGTGCGTGTGTGTGTGTTTGTGCCTTGTATGTGCTGTGTGTGCGTGTGTGTGTTTGTGCCTTGTATGTGCCGTGTGTGCGTGTGTGTGTGTGTTTGTGCCTTGTATGTGCCGTGTGTGCCGTGTGTGTGTTTGTGCCTTGTATGTGCCGTGTGTGCGTGTGTGTGTGTTTGTGCCTTGTATGTGCTGTGTGTGCGTGTGTGTGTTTGTGCCTTGCATGTGCCGTGTGTGCGTGTGTGTGTGTTTGTGCCTTGTATGTGCCGTGTGTGCGTGTGTGTGTGTTTGTGCCTTGTATGTGCTGTGTGTGCGTGTGTGTGTGTTTGTGCCTTGTATGTGCCGTGTGTGCGTGTGTGTGTGTTTGTGCCTTGTATGTGCCGTGTGTGCGTGTGTTTGTGCCTTGTATGTGCCGTGTGTGCGTGTGTGTGTGTGTGCGTGTGTGTGCGTGTCTGTGTGTGTGTGTGTGCGTGCGTGCGTGCGTGTGTGTGTGTGTGTGTGTGCGTGCGGGTTTGTGTCTTCCAGGTGCACGGGGTGAACGTGGTGAAGGTGGGCCATAAGCAGGTGGTGTCTCTGATTAGACAGGGGGGCAACAGCCTGCTGATGAAGGTGGTCTCTGTCACACGCAAACCTGAGTCTGAGGAGGTAGTCCGCAAGAAAGGTGAGCAATGTGTCTATGAGTCCTATTTTGAGTATCTATCACAGGAGGTTGGTGGCACCTAAATTGGGGAGGACGGGCTAGTGGTAATGACTGGAGCGGAATAAGTGGAATGGTATCAAATAAATTAAACACATGGTTTCCAGGTGTTTGATGCCATTCCATTTACTCTTCCGGACAATTATTATGAGCCGTCCTCCCCTCAGCAGCCTCCTCCTGGAATGGACAGGGTGAAAAGTGGGACTTCCACTACTGCCTGTCCCTCATTGCAGATGTAATCTCCTCCTCCTCCAGTCCGGTGTCCCATTATTAGCTGCTCCGTGTATTTGATCTTTAGCACAATAGCCATTTGATTCTTAAATGACAGCTTCTGTATTAGTATGTTGTCCTGGAAATGGCAGTTGACACTAGATGTATGGAAGTAGGTTCTGTACGATCCCGTCACCAAGGTGATTTCACCACGTTGCCACACTGTAAATTCATGTGGTTTCCATGTCAACGGCATCTCATCATCTCTCTGCTAAACATCTCCCACTCACTCCTGCTACTACGACCTCGGGAAAGTGTGTGTTTGTGTGTGCGTGTGTCTCTGTGTGTGTCTCCTTGGGTGGGAGAGAGAGAGACAGATAGCTCTGACCTACTTCCATCTGGACAGTAGATAGCAGATCTGTGTTAGTGCCAGTATGTGCACCCCCCACTCCTCTACACACACACACACACACACACACACACACACACACACACACACACACACACACACACACACACACGCGCATGCATGAGAGAGAGAGATAAATGAAAGAGAGCAGCAGAGTGGTAGCTGTGATATGGAGGTCTTTGAGTAGTCAGTCAGTGATTGGTGATCTGTGAATCGTCTAGTCATTACAAATGTATAGTCCCCCTGTCACTAGAGACAGTACACTGGTCCATGTGGAGCTGAACATGACAGACCTGCTTTGCTGTTTTTTGCTGTTTTTTAAGGATGATTTGCATATCCAGCATATTGTTTTTAAGGATGATTTGCATATCCGGCATGTTGTTTTTCCAAGAGGTTCTATTTTTTGACTAGAAATGTGGAATATTTGTCCTTCTGGTGATGTTTTTGCAGGTGAGTGAACTAATCTGATCCTATACAGTGACAACAATATTAAACCTGAGTATACTGAGCTGATAGCACAGGAGGTTGGTGGCACCGTAATTGGGGGAGGACGGGCCCGTGGTAATGGTTGGAGCGGAATAAGTGGAATGGTATCAAAAACATTAAACATATGGTTTCCATGTGTTTGATGCCATTCATTTCACTCCATTCCAGCCATTATTATGAGCGGTCCTCCCCTCAGCAGCCTCCTCTGGAGAAATGAGTTGGTTATGAAGACGTTCATCTTGGTCATGATGAAGTCCCCGCATGCTCTCGTCACACTAGAGGACTCAGGAGTGTACAATGTATGTTGGGGGGTGAGAGGGGCCAATGGACAGGGGAGAGACGGTAGACAATGTGTGTTGGGGGGTGAGAGGGGGCAATGGACAGGGGAGAGACGGTAGACAATGTGTGTTGGGGGGTGAGAGGGGGCAATGGACAGGGGAGAGACGGTAGACAATGTGTGTTGGGGGGTGAGAGGGGGCAATGGACAGGGGAGAGACGGTAGACAATGTGTGTTGGGGGGTGAGAGGGGGCAATGGACAGGGGAGAGACGGTAGACAATGTGTGTTGGGGGGTGAGAGGGGGCAATGGACAGGGGAGAGACGGTAGACAATGTGTGTTGGGGGGTGAGAGGGGGCAATGGACAGGGGAGAGACGGTAGACAATGTGTGTTGGGGGGTGAGAGGGGGCAATGGACAGGGGAGAGACGGTAGACAATGTGTGTTGGGGGTGAGAGGGGGCAATGGACAGGGGAGAGACGGTAGACAATGTGTGTTGGGGGTTGAGAGGGGGCAATGGACAGGGGAGAGACGGTAGACAATGTGTGTTGGGGGTGAGAGGGGGCAATGGACAGGGGAGAGACGGTAGACAATGTGTGTTGGGGGGTGAGAGGGGGCAATGGACAGGGAAGAGACGGTAGACAATGTGTGTTAGGGGGTGAGAGGGGGCAATGGACAGGGCAGAGATGGTAGACAATGTGTGTTAGGGGGTGAGAGGGGGCAATGGACAGGGCAGAGACGGTAGACAGATCTGAGAGATGTAACCACCCCATGGGGTTCTGCTGAGCTGGCTTTGCTCTGCCTGGCGATTCTGTGATGTTCTAAGCTGTTCTAAGCTGTGTTCAATACTCTAACAGGCTGCTCCAAGGGGACCTTCTCTGCAATTTGTAACTCTGCAGACACTCTCACACACTCTCGCAACCCCCCCCCCCCCCCCTTCTCTATCTCTCACACACACACACTCACACACAAGCCTCTGCGTCAAACCTTGCTATCGCCATGGTAACCATAGCAACCATGCTGCGTGCTTGAATTAAGCATTGCAATACACTTTCTCTAGCGCTCTCTCTCTCTCTCCGTACTTTACATGAATATGCTGACCGGTGATGAAGTAATACTGTATGGACTAGATTAGATCAGATTTCTAGCTGCTCAGTGTAGCAGCGTAGCTAGGCTGTGGTGGCATCCAGATGTTCTGCTGATCTGTTGTTGCTCTCCACAGTGGTGCATTGAGACGGGACTGGCTGGTTGACAGTATATTGAATGAGGTTTATTGTATTGTGCAGAGACTGGAAGGTATGCTGCTGTATTTTAACATGTTCAGATGATACAGTGTGTTGGGTGGCGGACTGCAGCATGGATTTCATAGGCTGTGCGGTGTGATTCTGTGCTGGTGTATTTTAGCTGTGATCATGTGTAGCTGCACATGCGATGTAGCACAGCGGGAGGTATGTCACTGTAGTAGTTGACGCTGTGATGGCATGGGCTATCTGTTTTGAGGGATTGTATTGTGGCATGTTAACAGTGAGCTTTTCTGCTGTTATTTGGATGTGGACTGGATAGTATAGTAATAATATGTAGGTATTTGGTATTGGATGTGGACTGGTGCAGCACTAATAGAGAGCTGATTTGTAATAGTTAGTAGGCTTTACAAGGTTCCTCAGGGTTTTTGGAGGTTAGAGGAGATGTGTGTATTCGGACTGATGTGAGTGGTGTGCTGGTAGTGTATCAAGGGATTTCTGAGCTGTGGGATCTACAATTTCTTCCTCTGCCAAGGCCGCATGGCACAATGTACTCCCCACCGAAGTGTTCAGTGGGGTGGTGAGTGTGAGTGTGTTTGTGTGTTTGACGGAGGGAAAGAGAGAGGTACGATGAAGAAGAGTGTGTCTACCCGCAGCCTGAACAAGTCGTCCAGCTTTCCGCAGGCTGACCAGGCAAAGGCTGTGAAGACAGGATGGAGCGTTCGGCTGGGCCACACTCGCAGGGCGCTGAGCAGCAGGGCCAAGGAGCCTTCCTCCTCACCCTCAACATCATCATCTTCACCCTGCCTTTTCTCCACAGCTCCCCCGCCACCTAAAAGAGCCCCCAGCACCACCTTGACGCTGCGCTCCAAGTCCATGACTGCCGAACTGGAGGAACTGGGTGAGTGTGAGAACACAGACGCAAACATTCACACACGTCCCTACTCTGTCTCTCTCTCTCTCTCTCTCTCTCTCTCTCTCTCTCTCTCTCTCTCTCTCTCTCTGTGTGTCTTTGTCTCTCTCTCTCTCTCTCTCTCTCTCTCTCTCTCTCTCACTTCACCTTTTTCATAAAAATATGCTTCCTGCCTTAACACAATTTAGAGCATGTCTTTAGCTCTGACAGCATAATCTTGTCTTTCTCCTTAACTCTTGACATTTCCTTTCTCTTTGACTCACTCACTCTCTCTCACACACACACACACATCCTGACCCACATTTTCTGTCCTCTCTTTTACCAAGCTTCCGTCCGGAGGAGGAGAGGAGGTGAGTCTGAGTGGAGACCTGTTGAGCCATCATCATGGCCTCTCTGAGCATCACAGACTGACACACTGTTCAATATGGATGAAGCACCGGCACGACGTGGGCACTGAGCTCTGAGTCAGTCAGTCAGAACCTGCTCCTCAGTCTTGAGGCTCACAAAGATTATAGACTCAGACGCTGCACCCCGTGCCTCTGATCCAGTGGAGGCTGCTGAGGGGAGGATGGCTGGAATGGCGCAAATGGAATGGCATAAAACCATGTGTTTGATGTATTTTATACCATTCCGCTCCAGCCGTTAGCACAAGCCCGTCCTCCCCAATTAAGGTGCCAACCTCCTGTGCTCTAATCCAACATAGTGAAGGTTTCTTTAGTTGTGTGATATGCATGGTGTAACTGTCAATTTGAAATATATTTGAACATGTGTAGACCTGCATGGTTGTGTTGATATTGTGTGGCCATGTAACATTTTCTAGATGTCTGACAGGGACTAGAGGCTGTGCATCGTGTGCAAACACTCACAATTTGTCATGTAGAAAGCATCTTGGTCCACATATGCTGTGTCGCTGTATGCAGACTGTGTTGTCTGTGTGATCCCTGTACAGAAAGGCTAGATGAGATGCTAGCGCCCCAGGAGCATTTGACGTTACGTTCCCAGCCCACAGAGGCCGACTACAGAGCTGCTACTGTCAAACAGAGACCTACCGGCAGGAGAATCACATCAGCAGAGATCAGCGTGAGTTCACATACACACACGTGTGCAGAAACACATAGATGCACACTCTCTCTCTCTCCCACGTACGCACACACACACATACACACACATTCACACACACACAGCCATTCTGAAAAAGAGACCTACAAGCCGCAGAATAATATCAGCATATATACCCTCCCACATACTCATATACCGTACATACTGTTTTGTATTAAATATGCGTCTGAAAGCTTTTTGTGAGCGTGTGTGTGTGTCTGTGTGTGTGTTTCAGTCGCTGTTTGAGAGGCAGGGCATGGCACTGCATGGTGGGCTCCACCCAGGGATGGAGAGGGGTCATATGCAGCTGCCTAGAGGGATGTCCAGGACCAAGTCATTCGGTAACACCTTTCACCTTTAGTACAGTACTCAGTCAATAACTTGGCAACTATAGTACATAATCTCTGTACTACTTTAGGTGCGACTGAGGAGGACCGACTGTCGGCTTTGGCTGGAGAACACCGTTTCCCCCGGAGCTCTTCCATGACTGACAGCCTCCGAGACCACTCCCACTCCCATTCTATCCCGCCCCCTCCTCAGACTGCCCCCCCTCCTCCCCCCTCCCTCTACTACCTGGACACAGGCCCTCCCCCCGCTTTCTGCCCCCCTCCTCCCCCTGCCAGGGGTCAAGGTCAGGGTCATGATCCTGGAGGTCGTTCCAGCTTCAAGCCCTCCTCCCTGGACCTGGACCGGCCCTACGACCCATCGCCCCGCCAGTCTTCCCATCTCGAACGACAGAAGAAGACAAGGTCAATGATTATTCTACAAGACTCCTCCCACTTACCCCTGGAGCCCACCGACATCCCCCGCCCCTCTGCCTCCGCTACACCACCCGAGCAAATTAAAAGGAAAGGCCGGGTGATTGACAACCCGTACGCCAATGTGGGACAGTTTAGTATTGGGTTGTACACGCCCACCAAGCCCCAGCGCAAGAAGAGCCCTCTGGTGAAACAGCTACAGGTAGGTTAAGTTGTTTATTTCTTTATTCTGATTATTAGCTGTTACTTTAGCAAGGGAACAAAGTTTGTTTTGAAGTTGAAGTTTCTAATTTCTTGTCATCTCTACCCCTCCAGGTGGAGGACGCTCAGGAGAGAGCCAGCATCGCCTTGGCTGCCGCCCACTCCCGAGAGCCCTCCCCCTCAGGTCGACACCCACACACCCACGGCCACACACACACCAGCCGGGCCGACTACTACCAGCAGCAGCTGATGGTGGAGCGCGAGCGTATGCGTCTCCAGGGAGAGGCCCTGCTACAGGGGAAAGGTCCGTTCGCTGCCGCTATCGCCGGCGCTGTGAAGGACCGAGAGCGCCGTCTAGAGGAACGGAGGAAATCAACAGTCTTCCTGTCGGTGGGGACCATAGAGGGGGGGTCTGGGTCTGTCCCTGAGGCCCCCTCCTACACCACATCTCGCTCCATCGATGAGCGCCTGCTCAGCAGAGAATTTGGCCAGCTGCCACCCCCTGCCCTGGCCCTGCGTCCCTCACCTGGTGGCACTACCTTCATCCACCCACTCACAGGGAAGCCCCTGGATCCTAACTCGCCTCTGGCTCTTGCGCTGGCCGCAAGAGAGCGGGCACTTACCTCCCAGACCCAGTCCCCCGCCAGCAGCCCTGAGCCCAGGACTAAACAGGAAAGGGCTGGGGCTGTGGCTGGAGGTCAGGGGGCTTCGCTCTTCATCGACAGCCAGACCAAAGAGCCTCAGCATGGGGACAGGAGTCCGGGGTCGCCCCAGGCTGGTAAACCCCAGTGGGGAGCATCCTCACCCGCCTTGCTTCGCCAGGAGATGGAGGGAAGAGTAGAGGAGAGGAAGGAGGAGAGGAGAACGGAGGATAAGAAGAGTTTGTTGATCAGTATCATGGACACATCCCAACAGAAGACGGCTGGACTAATCATGGTCCATGCCACCAGTAACGGCCAGGCAGTGGGGCTGGAACCAGGGCTGGAGCAGACCCCCACCTCCCCAGCCACCGAGCCCAGTAAACCCTCCCTCAGTCGGGTTCCATCGCCCAGCCCCTCTGCCTCTCAGCCCCAGGCCCAGCCCCAGGCCCAGCACCCCTCCAGCCCAGCCCAGGCTACCTTGGCCCAGGGCAGTTCAGAGGAAGATGTGGAGCCCTACACAGTGAGCCTACCTCCAGCCATGCTGTCCTCAAGTGATGAGGAGACCAGAGAGGAGCTGAAGAAGATCGGGGTGCTCCCACCTCCGGATGAGTTCGCCAATGGGTTGCTGGCCAAGGCACAAGCACTGGAACAAGCCCAAGCCCAAGCCCAGGGGACCCCTGTACCCCAGTCTAAATCCGTCACCTCCCCCACAACATCTACCACCCCTACTGCCCTCACCCCTTCCACCACCACCCCAACCCCCAGCCTGACCCCCACCTCCTGCCTGACCCCCACCCAGCCTCAGGGCCCTCCTCTCCAGCCTTCCGCCGGAGGAGCAGTCGTCTCAGGGAAGCCCTCGGACCCGGACCCGGACCAGTCCCATCCTCCAGCCCTGCTGGCTGAGTCTGGTTCAGCAGCAGACTCTGGTGTGGAGGAGGCAGACACACGCAGCTCCAGTGAGAGAGAGCGAGACCACCACCTGGAGACCACCAGCACCGTGTCCACCGTCTCCAGCATGTCCACTCTGTCCTCGGAGAGTGGTGAGCCCGCCGACACACATACCTCCTATGCCGATGGGCAGACCTTTGTGCTCGACAAGCCACCAGTGCCTCCCAAGCCCAGGCTAAAATCCCACATCGGAGGCAGTAAAGGCCCGGTAACCTTCAGGGACCCGTTGCTGAAGCAGAGCTCTGACAGCGAGCTGTTATCCCAGCAGCAGGCGGCTGCTCTTGCTGCAGCAGCGGCCGGAGGGGCAGGGCTGGGGCATGGAGGCCTTGGGTCTGGAGGCCTTGGGTCTGGAGGCCTGGGGTCAGGCTCTATATCTGGTCTGGTGGGAGGCCCTGGGAGGCCCCGCTACCTCTTCCAGAGGAGGTCCAAGCTGTGGGGGGACCAGATGGAGGCGCGAGGACCCGGGGTGGGGTTAGGGATGGGGAGTCTTGGCAGTCTAGGGGGGTTGGGGCTAGGGCTGGGGGGTGAGGAGGGAGGCAAACCATCGGTGATTGGGGAACTGAGTTCCAGACTGCAGCAGCTGAATAAGGATACCAGGTCTCTGGGGGAGGAGGAGCCACTGGGGGCATCGCTGGACCCTGGGAGGAAGTCCCCTGTGACAGGCGCCAGGTAAGACAGGAGAGAGGGAGGCTAACTGAACATGGCCAAACCAATCTTAGGCCCTATTCAAGTACTTCTGAGATGTATCATTCCTGCTTCCCTTCCTTGAAGTAATTAAGAATCAAAATGTAATATTTTGGGTGGATTAAAGCAAGGTTCCATTAGGCTACACAGCTTTCACATATCCACTCAGCTGTTCAAAAAGCTTCATATTCAGTTAAAAGGTTAAAAGGATGAAAAAACATCTGTAAATATTACATTCTAATTATCACTGCTGGCCTTGTTGTGCATGGTTTGCTCTCTCCCATTATAAAGTATGCCACTGCCACCATACCCTCTGCACAGCAAACTGCAGTGGTAAGTAAGAGAGACTGAGGATAGAAGACATACCTAGCCAATGCTACAATGTTAGCATTAACTTTCCTTAGCAATGCTAGTGCAAACAGGCCCTGTCATTAGCAATCCCCATTCCTCTCTGGTACAGCATAGCAATATCAAGGTGAGATAAGGATTAGGGTTGAGGTTACGCTTAGAAATTTTGGTGTGGAACCTAAGGAGTGATTGTATGACACGCCATTCTTGGAGGATTCGTTTTTTTTTTCTTTCATTGTTCTACTGAAAGTCCTTTGTATTCCTACAGATGTTATAAGGACACGGATGAGAGTAAACTTTAAGTTTATAGCCACTAGGGTAAACCCAAACTCATTGTATTATTCATTTCCTAATCAGCCTATTAACTCACCCCATGGGAATGAAATAATTTACCGATTTTGTTTATTTTATTTCTCAAACCACCATCAGTTGTTACCTTGTTTGCATGATCCACTTCCTGACGTTTCGACCAATTCAATTAGACATCAGGCTTACCGTACACTAACTAATTAATCACTTCCTGTAGAGGACCATAAAACATGACTAAATGTTATAATTAAGCAATAAGGCACAAGGGTTATGGTATATGGCAATATACCATGACTAAGGGCTGTTCTTAGCACGACGCAACGCAGAGTGCCTGGATACAGCCATTAGCCGTGGTATATTGGCCATATACCATAAACCCCCTTGTGCCTTATTGCTATTATAAACTGGTTACCAATGTAATTAGAGCAGTAAAAATACATGTTTTGTCATACCCGTGGTATACGGCTGTCAGCCAATCAGCACTCAGGGCTCAAACCACCCAGTTTATAATTCCAAATATAATACATGTGTAACCTATGTACTGTA
Organism: Salmo trutta; assembly: GCF_901001165.1. NCBI lineage: Eukaryota > Metazoa > Chordata > Actinopteri > Salmoniformes > Salmonidae > Salmo > Salmo trutta. The sequence continues at coordinate 33,992,646 of NC_042973.1, forward strand.
TACATGTAGTACTGGATCTCTCTGACACGCCACCATTATAATGTAAATTATATATATTTTCAGTAACTGATTGGAGTTTTAAAGATTCTCTCCAATGTACATTACATTCTTTCATTGACAATTCTAGGTCTAGACTGAGTAAACTTCAGATCATCTCAAATAATTCTATGATGTAATCCCGTACAGTATAGAAATTATAGACCACCTGAAACATGCTGAGTTCTAAACTGTTTCCATGGTGACAGCATTGGCCTGCTATCAACAGTCACCAATGTTGTATCTAGTCAGTAAATCAGCTCTAAATCTCACTCAATAAAAAACTGTGTGTGTGTGTGTGTGTGTGTGTGTGTGTGTGTGTGTGTGTGTGTGTGTGTGTGTGTGTGTGTGTGTGTGTGTGTGTGTGTGTGTGTGTGTGTGTGTGTGTGTGTGTGTGTGCAGGGTTGGTCGGTTGTTGCAAACAAGGTAACACAGGGCCTGGAGGGATGCACTTCCTGAATGCTTCTTCTCATCTCACACACATACACACTCTCACCTCTGACCTTTAGGCCCTGACCTATGACCCTGCCAGCCCTCACACACACCTCCCTCTCTCCTACGTGCAATGCTCAGCTGGAGTGGGTAGAAGTTGCCTCTAACCACTGATAAAGGATCAATTTGTTTTTAACACCAAAATGTTTTAAAGATGGAATCCGCAGTAGGGGAAACAGCTCCACTGTCTGTCCCACCGCCATGGTTATATTTTGGGTTGCTGACAGGCAGAGGTGAGGAGCGTCGCGCAACGTGCTAAAATAAATACAGTACATGTGCTGCTGTTCTATCACCGTGCAATGATGTCTGAGGCAATAAAACAGTGTTCGTTGTTTGCAGTAACTTTTTTGTTGTTGTAATATCACAAACAGGCGTGGCAGTTTCACCATTAAGGATTCCAGCTTTAAATTCGGATTGGGGCTAGGTTAATCTGATCCTAGATCTGTGGTTAGGGTTAACATTATACAGTACCTCAACTCCCTCCTTAGATTGCTTTCATCTCTCTCCTCTTTGCCAGCTACCATGTTCACTCCCTCCTTCCACTATGGTCTGCTGGCTGCTTACAGGGATAGTACAACCCAAATATATGCGAGACTGCAGACTTCTCCTAATGTATATACAATAGCAGGATCTACACATATATAACATCATCTACACAATATCATCTACATAAATGGCATGAACTACATGACTTTTAGCTCAACCTTTTAGGTATAAAAACATCTGATATATTCTTGGAGTGAACTATCCCTTTAACATTCAGAGAGATTGGCTAAGTTAATGATCCTGACCCCTCCCCTCACCTGACAAATCAGCTTCAAGCTCAAGCACATCAGCAGAGATACAGTGGGATGAACCATTGCCTGCTGTTGAAGTACTGTGCATTAGTTGTTTTTACTAGTTTGGTCTTACTTATTTTAGTGTATTAGATCTTATGTTGATCATGATTGTTTATGATGTATGTAGGCGATAGTGGTTATACAGTATCAAATAGCTTAGATGTAGTTAGTGTAAGGCTCAGTTAACCAAACTTATTAGTAGCAATAGTCTTCTTTCAGGAGTCTTCAGATGTATCTCAATAGTCTAAAATGTCTTCCTCTCCTCACCACCTCTCCTTCATCTGTATTGAATTGATCTGAACAGGTGAACGCAACATAGGCGATGGTTTCTTGGAATTCGCTTTCACCTGTCCAGTTCTTTCATATGATGCGGTGACTATGAAGTAAAGAAGGGAAGAGGAAGGCGAGGTGAAGAAAGGAAGTGGTTTTAGGACTATTGAGATGCAGACCTGATGCCTTTGTTTGTCTACTGAGCAGGAGGACCAGTTATGACCACCAGTACCACCCTGACCTGGTTGTGGATAGGAACACTAGTGGCGGCCTGCGAGCTCGCCTCATCTCTCTCTCCATGAAGCTCAGCAATGTTCTCAGATAAGGTGCTGAGGGACACTACTATTATAGCATTCTATAGAGTAGTTATGGTTAGTCATGTAGCGCACCAGCAAAGCAAATGTGTTAGTTGGATATTTCACCATGTGTTTGAAGTAAGTATCACATCCCGTCAACTCAACCAATCCCAGAGCTGGACTCGGAAATTACCTACATTCCCTGTGATGTCAGAGGATAGTGTGATGTAACATGTGTCATGTGACAGAGTGTTCTGATTGGCCCACTCCTCCCTCTCAGTTAATTTGACTAATCTTGACCTTATCCAGTCAAAATCAACCTCCCTGCGTCGTCCCGCCCCCAACGTCATCTGATACTTCTATTTCTACAGACTTTCTTTCTGTTCAGTTTTAATGAAGGAAAAGCTCAAATTATGCACGTCATTATTCTCTCTCACTTCCTCCCTCTCTTTTTCACCCACTTCACACAGTTGCAGAACTCATTCGCTTGATTTCTGTGGTGTGTACACTCACTCGGTGTTGGTCCATACATTTATCACCAGTCCGTGTCTGTCGCATTCAAATGTATCCATGCCGCCAAAAATGCTATATGTGTCATTCATTCATCCATTCAAATAATGTTCACTCATGCTATGTTGTCATAGCTTTGGCTGGTTCAGAAAATCCTGGTTGTCATTTGTTTGAGTTGTGCTCTTTGGTCTCCTGTTCTTTTCTGATCTTTTATTTATGTTACATATGTTTCTGTTTGATATCAGTGATTGTGTTGGGGATTTCATTAGTCCACTGACTAGTCATCACACACTATAGTATACACTCTATTATAAACTGGGTGGTTCCAGCCCTGAATGCTGATTGGCTGACCACGGGTATAACAAAACATGTATTTTTACTGCTCTAATTATGTTGTGAACCAGTTTATAATAGCAATAAGGCACCTCAGGGGTTTGTGGTATATAGCCAATATATCACGGCTAAGGACTGTATCCATTTCGCGTTGCGTCATGCCGAAGAACAGCCCTTAGCCGTGGTATATTGGCTAATCTGGCTTTATTGCTTAACTCTACTATACAATACTATGAGTCTCCATAATCTGAGTTTAAACTCACAAACACACAGAGACAGGAGACTCTTGCCACTCATCCTGTTCCTCATTGTTTTATTTTGTTGTTTTTTCTGTTGGTTTGTATTCTTTATCCTTTTATTCAGTGTTTGAGATGTGAATAGTGTGCTCATTTCTCTCTCATGTGGCCTGCTGGACTCATCTGGTTCTGATTTCCTCAACTCTGCTGTCGTTGTCATGTCAAACACACACATACACACAACCACACACCCACACAATCAAACACCGGCATCCACACATACTAACACACACACATACATTGGCTTGACATGGCCAGAGGAGTTGTCTAAAGCAGAACCAGGTGTGGCTAGCAGGCTACGTCTCATGGACTGATGCTAACATTCTCTCCCATTGCTCTCTCTCTCTGCTCACCTTGCATGCTCCGCCCCGCTGCTCTGATCTGATTGGTCTAGAACTGACTGTACGCCCAGGAGGGCAAGACGACCGTGTAAGTGCGCATGGAGCTCATGTCATCTCACTCCGCCCATCTCTGTAGCTACCAACCGTCTCACCTCCTAAACCCATGCCACACAGCACTCTCCCAACACACCCAAAGACATACACAAATCCACACGAGTACACATGGATGTTGGTACTGACTGAAAACAGCACCCTGTCCTCCACCACTCCCACACACCTCCCTGCCTGTCCCCAAAACCAACCTACTTCTCCCTTTCCCCCCTGAACTCTTCCACCATGCCTCCTCTCCACCCCTCCCTCCCCCTAACCCCTCACTCTTTACATGAATTCTTACTGTGTTGACTGTTCTTCACCTCTCCACCCCTCCCTCCCCTTAACCCCTCACTCTCTCCAGTCATTTCTGTGGTATTGGCTGTTCTTCACCTCTCCACCCCTCCCTCCCCTTAACCCCTCACTCTCTCCAGTCATTTCTGTGGTATTGGCTGTTCTTCACCTCTCCACCCCTCCCTCCCCTTAACCCCTCACTCTCTCCAGTCATTCCTGCGGTATTGGCTGTTCTTCACCTCTCCACCCCTCCCTCCCCTTAACCCCTCACTCTCTCCAGTCATTTCTGTGGTATTGGCTGTTCTTCACCTCAAAGCCCTCAGGTCTCACACTGTACGGTGCTTTATCTGGGTCAAATACAGATAAATAATCAAACCATTACTATCTAACAGTGTACACAGGGTACAGTCCAGAGTGAGACTCAGGGAAAGCACTGGGATATGGTATAAATACGGTAGTTTGCGCATCATCTACGGTGTGAGGACTGAGCTAGTGTTGTAGCTGCCATAGCTCTCTCCTTTCTTACCCACAGAGCAGACCATTTTTCTCCCATACAGAGCCCTACCTGTTTCTCCTGTAGAGCTATAAAGACATGACCCTTACTCTTACTACACGCATGGTCAGCTTTTTGGACCCAAAATATGCTGACACAAGGAAATCATGTTCACTGCTTTTATTTGTGTGCATGCTTGTGTGTGCGGTCAAAGACATGGCCAGGTTTTGAACAATTATCCTTTAACTCTGGCATTTGTTGGAGGTTACAGTAGGCTTGTATTATATTCCTCTGACAGGACAGAACCATAAACCCCTTCCACCACATACCCTCATAGCTTCAAATCAGAGCTGTATTTATTGAGGCATAAAATAAATCATTATTTGATCTTGCAGACATTGATTCCGCTTTGATATAACTTTATTAAAAAAGCACCATTCGCCAGAGTAGCCTGTTCTCTGGGCCTGCCGAATGAGTAGAGAAAAGACGCAAAGTAGAGAATCACACGCATGCCCACATGAAAAATACTACAGTTTACTATAGAATAGTATAGTACTTACTATAGAATTATGTAGTGAACTGTAGTATACAGTAGAATACTATACTACACACTCTAGTATCCTTCGATCATGTAGAATACTATAGTACAGACTGCAAAAACACTACAGTAAATACTACAGTAATGTCCGCAAAAACAATACAGTAATTATTATAGTATATGCTACAGTATTTAATTTGCATATCTCAATTCGTGCCACCCATACTGTTGTGAGAAACCCATAAGTGAGAAAATGATAATGTTCCCTACATATTATAGAAAAGAGCGGAAGCTCTGAACTATCTGTTCAGACCTCAGTCCTACCTACCTACAGGTTATGGAAAATTTGCTCTTTGAGTATTTTGTCCAGTAGTTTTCCTCAAGGAGCTAGCCACCACTGCTATGTCAAAGATAATAAAACAAAAACACTTTAGTAAATACTACAGTAACATCCGCAAACTAACTATAGTAAATATTACAGTATATTACAGTCTGCAAAGACACTACAGTAAATACTATAGTATATACTACCATTTTGTTTTACTACAGTATTTATTCTATAGTAAACTGTACATACGACAGTATACTGCAATCATGTCCGCAACACTAGAGTAAATACTACAGTATTCACTGTAGTGTTTTTGCGGACCAAGAATGGCCACTGGTGAAACTGCACCCGTTTCTGGGTCCCCGTCTGTGAGACTGGAGTCTCAGCGGGGTTTAGAATGGACATCAGAGAAACTGAGCGATGGGAGCCAGGGAAATGCTGATGAGGGCTCTAAGTCGGAGAGGACAACTTGATTGGCAATAAGACGGAACTAAGTTTCACTAAAGTAATTTATGAAGGAGAGTGGGAAAGGGAGAAAGGGAGTGAGAGATAGAAAGAGATTGATGAGCAGATACTCTCAGTGATTGCTCTGTCAGAATGAGCTGGATCCACCAAGTGTTGCTGGATCGTCTTCCACTAGCTAGACAGTATGCAGCTCGCGTTTCTCTTGCACACCATATGCCAGCAACTGGATAGATTGAACCGAGAGAGAACAGAGAAAGCGACTACAGAGGGAATTGGTAGATAGAACCCATTTCCGCTCTGTCAGATGTTCTGCCATGTTCCGGTTCTGTAACGTTCCAGTTCCTTAGTGTTCCAATTCAACTGTGTTTTCTGCAGTGTTCCTCTCTCCTGACCCCAAGAAAGGTTGGACCATCTTGTATTAGGCCTTTAAGTCATGTACAAACCAACTGAGTAGTTGAAAACAATGAAGCTTTTGATCTTGCTGTGATTTTAACTAGCTTGCTCTCAGTAACGGTCCCTAACCCTGCAGCCCCTCAGTGGCTTGATGTTTCAAGGGCTCAACAGATCAAATGGCTCTTTTTACTTGTGTGAAGCTTTATAGATAAAAACACTTTGACATTGTTCTAATATCTCTTTGCTTTTTCTTTCTCTACATCTCATTGTGCTTGCTTTCTCTGTATCTTTCTTTCTCTGTATCCCTCTCACCGTCTTTCCCTCCTAACCTCCCTCTACTTCTCTCTCTCTCTCTCCACCTTTCGCTCTCTCCTCCAGACTTTTCAGCAGTCTAGGAGAGCTCCACACCATTTCCCAGAGAAGCTACGGCACTTCCTACACCATCCGGCCTGGCAGCCGCTACCCAATAACACGCCGAATCCCAAGCCCCGGCTCGGGCTCCCCAGATCGGGGTGACCCCCTAAGTCGACTCCCAGGCTTTGGCTTACCCATTTCTCCCACCACGCCGCCCCACACCATCCTCAAGTCATCCAGCCTCAGCCTGCCCCATGAGCCCAAAGAGGTGCGCTTTGTTATGAGGAGCTCCAGCGCCCGGTCCCGCTCACCGTCTCCCTCTCACTCTCCTGGACTGGGCTCGCCCCTCCTGGCCCTCAGGCCCTTCCACCAGAAGCCCCTCCACCTGTGGAACAAGTACGATGTTGGAGACTGGCTGGAGAGCATCCACCTGGGGGAGCACAGGGCCGGCTTTCAGGAGCATGAGATTGAGGGCTCCCACCTGCCAGCACTCACCAAGGACGACTTTGCTGAGCTGGGGGTGACGCGGGTGGGACACCGCATGAACATCGAACGAGCACTCAAACAGCTGCTGGAGAGCTGACCCCTGCCCTGAGAGAGAGAGAGAGAGAGAGAGAGAGAGAGAGAGAGAGAGAGAGAGAGAGAGAGAGAGAGAGAAAGAAAGAGGGAGAGAGAGGCGGGAAATAAGAGGGAGAGAGAAAAATGGATAGACCACCCCAGTTTTACACCAATTCCATTTTAGGTCGCTGCTTTTCATTTATTTTTATTCTGATGTGTCTGAAAGTTTCAGTGATAGCGTTCATATGCATCTCTCAGCACTGCACTGAATTATGAAGTCCCTCCCCCATCTCACAACCTATCAGATGAGTCCTCTGAAAGAGGCACATAAACTCTTTGCAGAACACAATCTCGCATGAGCTCCGATTTGAACATTTCATTTGTGACTGCTTGAGTTGCTCCTTTAGTCACACCTTTAACCTATCCCACAGACCTTTCCTTCGCTGTACCGCTCTTCGTCTCCCTGTCCCTCCATCTCTTTCCCTCCTGTTCATTTTTTGCCTCTGAAGGATCCCCAGTTTGTGTGAAGAAGAGGAGGATGAATCTCGTTCCAAACGGAAAGTTCAGTTGCCTTTCAGAATATTCTTACAGAGATCAGCTACGGTGAACACAGGAGTAAAGACGCAGTACTGACCTAGTATTGACATAGAACTGACATACTGATACAGTACTGACACAGGCCTCTCTCCACTCTGCCTGGCATTGTGTTTAACACTTGTGCCCAGAGACAGAGTTTGGTGTTGGAGACCACGTGGGGAGAACTCATCTATCCTGGGACCGTCTCACGGACTGACTGTGCTATCTATTATATTTGGAGAATGTTTAACCAACACTAGTGGCTTTTTTCATAATCAAAACATTTGCTTTGGGTTTCCAAAGGGAATATTATAAATAGATATAATATAAATGTATTTAAATAGCTTTGAGGGGGAAAAAACGACAGAACGTTGAAAAAAGATACGTTATATACAGAGCATCTGACTCCTACTTCTAGACAGAGTACAGAGAGAAAACTTTAACATTTATTCCACCAACAATTTACTTGTTTTTACCAATTATATACATATATATTTGAAAAAAAGTATATAGATATATAAAAATGAAATTTTTTCATAAAATATACAACTTTACTAAAACTATACATATTCAATATACAACACGCTATTGATTAACTGTCCTTCTATGGTCACTCTTTCCTGAACAGTAGCATGAGAAGTTGCATCACGTCTTGAAAAGAAGGTTGTGTTTTCGTTTCCGCTTGTTTTCTTGCGGTCTTCCGTCATGCTGAAGGGTATCCCACACAGTGAGGGGTGTGAAACCACAGTTGACCCCAGTTTTAACCCAGTGACCTCAACACATACTCAGATATAGATATATACAGATAGGATCTTAATTATCAGCCTGTTGCAGAATAACTTTCCTGCAACTTTCTTGCACTTGTAGTGTATTTGAGGTTTAAAAAGGCTTCTGAAGTTTGTAATTTACACTTTGAAATGTCAGACTTGATTTTGTATCAACCCCTACAAAAATGTCCATTAATTATAATATAATAATAATTCACATTTCCTGTTGCTGCAGGATTATTTTCCTGCTGTAGCAAACTGGCTCAAATTAAGATCTTACATCTATATATACTGTACACACATGAACATTCACCTGGTCAAACAAATAACACACTTAGATTCACACACAGACACGCACACATTCCTTATCCGACCTAAGACCGGTAGCATCATTACCTACATCTGAGACCATGGTTTGGGATATAGAATGGGATGTCTTAAGAAATCAACAATTGTAATGTGAATAGCTTCTCTCAATGGTCAGAGACAGTGAGTGTCATCCATACACACAACAACACAGTGGTAGATCAATACTCTCTGGGAGAACAACAATGGTGCGTTAAGAGGGAGCAACATTCTGAATACCGCAGATAGAACTGACATGGTACAACTGTCATGAACGTCTTATAAAGAACAAACATGATTCCCTATTATACAAGTTTATTTTTTGCTTTTGTAGGTAAAGAATATGTCGTATAAGTTTCGCAACAGTGAAGCATGTCTTTTCTCTATAATACATTACTATCTACATTGTTGTTTAACGTTGGACTCCCCTGAACATGACCCAGGTGGGCTCTACTACCACTAAAACCTTAACTAGTCAACAGTAGCACTGAAACCTTTATGCTCAGTTAAGATCCTTGGCAAGGAGCCGCGCACCAGTCCAATCTATCTCTGTGAAACGTTCCTTTGTATGCATTTAGCAGGTGGTAAATTCAACGTTGTGTCAAGGTTGTAGGGATAACGCTCACTGTCTCACATTGGACCTCACAGACGATCTCACTCCTGATTCTGGTGACATGCTGGGTGTTCTAAATGACACCCTTATCCCTATAGTGCCCTCCATTTTACATTTTGTGGCACCATTTAAGGAAAAGGATATATTTTGGGCCACTATCATACCGTCTGACTCATTTAGGCTTTTCTGTGGGGTTGATTGTTGCTTTGTGTTTATTTGTTATGTTCCCTCTCCATAATGTAGGGGTTGATTGTAGCTTTGTGTTTATTTGTTATTGCCCCCCCCCTCCATAATGTAGGGGTTGATTGTTGGTTTGTGTTTATTTGTTATGCCCCCCCCCTCCCCCCTCAATAATGTAGGGGTTGATTGTTGGTTTGTGTTTATTTGTTATGCCCCCCCCCTCCATAATGTAGGGGTTGATTGTTGGTTTGTGTTTATTTGTTATGCCCCCCCCCTCCATAATGTAGGGGTTGATTGTTGGTTTGTGTTTATTTTTCATCCCCCCCCCCATCCTCAATAATGTAGGGGTTGATTGTTGGTTTGTGTTTATTTGTTATGCCCCCCCCCTCCCCCCTCAATAATGTAGGGGTTGATTGTTGGTTTGTGTTTATTTGTTATGCCCCCCCCCCCCCCCCCTCAATAATGTAGGGGTTGATTGTTGGTTTGTGTTTATTTGTTATGCCCCCCCCCCTCCCCCCTCAATAATGTAGGGGTTGATTGTTGGTTTGTGTTTATTTGTTATGTCCCCCCCTCCATAATGTAGGGGTTGATTGTTGGTTTGTGTTTATTTGTTATGTCCCCCCCCCCTCCCCCTCAATAATGTAGGGGTTGATTGTTGGTTTGTGTTTATTTGTTATGTCCCCCCCTCCATAATGTAGGGGTTGATTGTTGGTTTGTGTTTATTTGTTATGTCCCCCCCCCTCCCCCTCAATAATGTAGGGGTTGATTGTTGGTTTGTGTTTATTTGTTATGTCCCCCCCCCTCCCCCTCAATAATGTAGGGGTTGATTGTTGGTTTGTGTTTATTTGTTATGTCCCCCCCTCCATAATGTAGGGGTTGATTGTTGGTTTGTGTTTATTTGTTATGCCCCCCCCCCCCTCCCCCCTCAATAATGTAGGGGTTGATTGTTGGTTTGTGTTTATTTGTTATGTCCCCCCCTCCATAATGTAGGGGTTGATTGTTGGTTTGTGTTTATTTGTTATGTCCCCCCCTCCATAATGTAGGGGTTGATTTTGTAGCTCTTGGATTAAGACATTAAGAACTTTTTTCTATTCAGAGTGACCAAGAAAAAGAGAAACTAAAATATTTAAACCTCTCAAAATGACAAACACCCTGTAAATATGAACAAAATACAAATATTTGCTTTTTTATATTAATCAAAAGCAATGTATATATGATAGTTTTCATATACATTTTTGAAAATCAAAAAATATATAGATCTATATATGAATGTTTGGCATATATGCATAGTTAATCACTGAGGAAAAAAGGTGTGATCAGATTGTATTCTTTCTATGAACTCTGAACTAGGAGATGATTTGCACAAAACACGGTGCTAGCAATACAGCCACCATTCGTTACAGCGCATGCAGGCTGTGAAGGGAGGGACACCCTGACTCTCTGTACACTCCCCCCTCTCCTCTGTGTGGTGCGTGTATGTATGTGTGTGTGCGCTAGTTCAAACCCTCGAAGTGAGTCCGCTGTAGCCTTAATACCATCAGAGATTCCTGGCAGTGGCTGTGTCTCACACACACAAAGACACTCACACGTGGTGCACACACACATTTGCACAAACAGAGACACAGACTGAACTCCAAATCTGTAATCATTATAGGACCCTTTGATATATATTCATTGATGAGAGAGAGAGAGATAGAGAGAGAGAGAGAGAGAGATCAAAACAATACTGGGGTGCTGAGAGCGATACAGCTTAATCTTTTTTCTTTTTTTACATTCTGTCTGTTCCTGTATAGCCCCTGTCTGTGTGTCAGAGACCCTGTCTGCCTTGGGCACTGGGTGGGGTTTGGGTTGTGGTTCAATAGGAGACATAGACACAGACAATTACAGTGTTACCATCTGCACTACAACACTCTCCTCATGACGAGGTGCACTGGCACTCTTTGCTCCACGTTTCATCCTGTTACACACTCTTTGTTCCCTTTTCCCTTTTCAGACTGAGTTTTTTAGGGTACGCTATGATGAGGTGATTTTGAAGAGGACAGACAAAAAAAAAGAAACAAAGAGCGAAAAACGTGCCAAAAAATAACAAAAAACTTTCAATGGTGTATTTTTCTTAATAGGACTACCTTAGTTTGGAAGTTGTTGAGCTGTTACTCAGTAATATGGTGCCATCTCCTGGGAATCTTGAGAACTACAGACTTTCATTTAGCTTCTCCACTGTGTGTGCACAACCTTTTTGGAGAGGAACTCCAGTCGTTTTTATGTTTTGTAAAGGAATATATATATATATATATATATATATATATATATATATATCCTGAAAAATGACCAGACTTTATGAGCTTTGCATTATTACCATTTCTATATCTATTTTGAGACAAGGTATCAAAGTATTGCTTGGTTTAAATGTGATGAAGGTTGTTGTATAGCTTGTCTAACTGATGCTGAGAGATGTTGACATGGGTTTAAACACAGCTCATATATACACACATGCTGTACACACGCACATGCCGGCATGCACATGCGCTCACACACACACAGTGCAGTTTGGACTCCAGTTGCTTTCCTGGTTAGAAAACACGTCAGTAACAGAGAACCTAGTTGGACCCCTTAGTAGGTTTACCACAGGTAGCCTATACAGATGCAAACCCATGCTGCGGGTCACAGAAAGGTGAGGCAGACACTTCATTCACACCAATGAGTTTCTCTGTACGGTCGACTTCATCTCCTTTTCTAATCAACAAAGCACAATCTACACGGTGAGAGGGTCTGGTAGACCCACCACTGGATCTAGTGATCTTATCATCATTCAAAGGGTTTTTCTTTCATTGTTGATTTTCTCCTTGTTTGCACTGTGAAGTTTAACATGGTGGATCTATCACAGGCTATATCTGGGCCTTGCCTGGCCCATCTAAACCTCCCCTCCTCTTGATCCCCCAGGCATCCCGGCTCTCTATCTTCCTCAAAGACACTGAACTCCACACAGAACTGTAGCCTGGCTGAAACTAATGATGAACACTGGATTAATGACAACCTCAGTAGATTCATATTATTCAGTAGTTTAGCATTGTTGGATTAATCCTGACAGCATATACAGTATGTGTCAAATGTGGTAGGAGGTGAAAATGTGAAAGGTCAGATTGCTAGCTAACTAGAATAAAATAGTAGCGTTCACTTTGGTGCTATAGATGTACAGATTTTTGCTAGACAGTGTTACTGTGACTATTGGTGAGGCCAGGATTTTAAGATACAGTTCTGTGTAGTCTCAGATACAGGAAGGGCATACTCAAGTGTAAATGTTTTTGCTGTTGAAATTAAAATAGCCTTATTAGTCTGTAGAGAGGGAGATATAGGCTACCTGCCTCTAACTAGCATCTGAAGGTGAAGATGGGGAGCAACCATGTCTACTCCCAAACACACCGTGCTGAAAGAGGTCAGGGCAGAAGCGGGCAGACAGACTGGAAAATAAGACAGAATACAGCGGCCACTGGCCATTGAGTAGATTTCTGGAAAATAACAATAATGGAAACAAAAACACATTTTATGGTCAGTCCCACCATTTACAAGATCAGTTGAACCCTTTTCACCCAGAGGCATGGTTCTCTTATCATCCATAAGGGAACGGATAGGGAAGGGAGGCAGGGTAGTGAGGCTGAGGCAGGTCCACAGCTGTGATAGCTCCACCACAGAGATATATGTTTGTTATATTATGTAATAAATTTATAATTAAAAACATGAATCCTGTGTATCAGCTCCTCATTGGTCTCGCTGCTGAGATCTACTTTGGCCAGAGCTTTAGATGTGCCAACTGCCATGCCAGTTGTGACCTGAGTTTTTCCTCTGGAAAATTGATGCCCTCTGCTGGAGAATTGCTGCCGTGTGGCTTTATAGTTTCACAGTAGTCAGAACAGAATTTCTAAATAATGTGAACATTTGAGCTGTGATTATAAAATATTTATTTCTGAAGGGGGTTGAATTTCCACTAATAACCAGGGTTAACACCCTGAGGGAAGCACACCAAACAGACATAGTATGTCTTGAAATTATCCTTTTTTTAATCACAGTTTATAGGATACAACGGGACATCATACAGATTTTTAAAAAATTGGGTTTTCCAGAGAACCTTAAGGGCTCTATTCAATCCGTATTGCAGGAGTTCAGAGTGATTTCAATGTGAAGGCAATCTATCACTTCAGTGACATAGATAGAATACAGTCCTTAGAGTTCTATTACACCTAGATCATGAACCTCTTGGAAGTGGTCATTCATTGTAGTTCTGAGCTATCTTCAGTACTTCTGCAACACTTCCAGTTGACTAACATATATACACACGTATATCTAACTTGTACATTGATCGATAACTGCACTGGAATTAATTATTGGTGACATTGACGCAGCCTTGCCATGTCAGGTTGCAAGTATTGAGGATTGAAACCACACTGAAATAATATCTAACAGTCGCTAGTGCCGTCACATGGTTACAAGGTACATTCATTGTTTAAAATACATTAAAAGACATGACATAAAAGCTCTGGCTTTACATCGTAGCACTTAAGAGCAACGACAGCAGCCTTTACATACATGTAGCCCACTATAACCTTACATTGTACAAATCCTCATACACATGCCCCATGGGGTAAAAGCCTCAGAGAGCAAAAGCTGTTGACAAAATCACAAGTGGCAAAGAGAGTTCACATTCACAGTTTCACTTTGCTCTCCAAAAATAGCCAGAATAGGAATGATAAGTATTGTATATGCCCCACATTGTACAACGCTTCACATTCTAGTTCACCTCAAATAATAAGCCTGCTTCACGCACTTTGGCAGACGTTTCACCTGCCTGACAACATGTATCCTACAGTATGTTTGTTCTCACATCAATAGATTTCCCCAGTTCTCACAGGTCACTATTATTATATGGGTCAAGGGTTAGCATTTCCATAGCATCAGTCCCACAGAAGCATAGCTCTCCCATGGCATAAAACACACACATGAGGAGAATGGAAGGATAACATGTCCACAAAGTGAGAATAACATGAATATAACATATCCACAACGTCAGGTACTCATGGTAGAGTAGTAGAACGTCGACACTATCTGGATAACATATCCACAGTGTCCATAGCTGCACTGTAGTCCAAATCAGAGCTTGTGTTCACGACGTCAGTATAATGTAAAGATAACGTGAGGATAATGTATCCACATCAACATCCAGTCAAACAGACTCCGGGCTCTCTGGTTTCAGTTCCTCCTGAGCCGTCTGTAACGACAAATCCTTGTTCTGCTCCAGCTCAAAGTTCTGCAGGTTGGGGATGAACAAAAAATACATCATAATAAATGTATTTTATATTGCGGTTTTCATACAGAATCTCAAAAGTCGCTTAAAAAAAAAAAAATTCAGGGAGCTCGTTGTTGATGGGAAATGGTCTTACGCAGATAGAGGATGATGGGGCGGCAGGTAACCTAGTGGTTAGAGCGTTGGGACAGTAACCGGAAGGTTGCTGGATCGAATCCCCAAGCTGACAAGGTAAAAATCTGTCGTTCTGCCCCTGAACAAGGCAGGTTCTGCCCCTGTTGCCCAGTAGGCTGTCATTGTAAAAAATGATTTGTTCTTAACTGACTTGTCTAGTTAAATAAAGGTTACATGATGCAGTTCAGGAAAGGAGTGCGCTTCAGTCATTTAGGGCTCTATTCAATCTGTATCACTAAAGCGTTAGATTGTTCGCTAAAAATGTAAAAGGTAATTTGAGCCGACATATGCAGTGTTTACCATGAATGCAGTCTCCGCGACTGCGGGAACATTGCTTTTAATTTTAAATTGCGCTAGAAAGCGGATCTTCAGCGCTACGGATTGAATAGACTCTAAAATGGACCTCCGCTAGCTGTGTATTACACATTATCTGCAGGCTGCTGACTTTTGCCCATCACCACCCCAGCCTCTGCCTGCTTTTGGTTCTGCTCCCTACCCCTAGCTTGGCTATGTTCAGATTCAATACCTGAGCACCTCCTTGGGTGGGGAGCACCCTGAAGATCAGAGCCTAAACGCTAAGACCAAATGTATTATCATTCACATTTTCTGTTCAATGAAATGTGATGTGCACCGAATACATTAATTCTAATGACAGAGCAACTGTCAGTCAAATAGCTGCAGGTAACTCTGGAGAGTGAAACAGCAAAATAAATAAGATGGGATATATTATCAGAGTGCTTATATCCAGAGAGAAACATGTACCTCTAGCTCCCGCATCACTTCATCCATGAAGTCACTAGAGTTCTGCTTGTAAGACATCGCCATCTTGATCGTTTCTTTAAACATCTAGGATACATTTTCAGAACACAGAACTTTTGTTCCCTTTTTTTGTTAAGCAGTAGAATACAGTATACAGACAGAGTATATGGTGTGTAATTAAGGAGATCAGTGTTGTCCATCCTCACCTTGACCACATTGGTCCCATCAGCAGCTGATACAAAGTACAAAGGAAGTCCCTGCTTCTTGGCAAAGTTAAAGTTCCTCTGGGTCACCTTCATATCAGCTGCAAACAACAGAGACAACCGAGTAAAAAGTGGGAAGGGAATAAAAGATGAAAGAATAAGCCTGTGTGGCTGGACTCACCATCTATCTTGTTAGCCACCACCACACAGGGGATCTCAGGCCTGTACTCTCTCAGCTCTGTGTACCAGCTGGTCAGGTTCTTATAGGTGATCTTCCTCTGCACGTCAAACACCTGACAAACCCAGGTACAGTCAACGATACAGGCTATGACATAAGTGCAAGCCTTGTAGTCGTGTCGTCTTAGAATCTAGCGTGAAGTCTTACCATGATACAGGCGTGAGCCTTGTGGTAGTACGAGGGATGCATGCTCTGGAACCGCTCCTGTCCAGCAGTATCCCAGAAGTCTTTGGGGCAGACAATCATAAACACAGCTGAAGGCAACCAAACAGATAGCATGGCAACCAGATAACAGAACAACAGGATTGTGGTTCACAGCAATAACAGATTGGTTTACTTAAAAGCAGCTGACTATTTTATAGCCTTAACAACTCATCAGTCTAAACCAGACATTTTGATAAGGAAACCATTCATAAACATACCTACTAATACAGCCTTTCTGTCAATGGTGGTATTGTATTTGTAGAGCGTCAGAGCATAGGTTGACAGCTGCTGGGGACGACTGGAGAACAAGTTAAGGAATAGAATAAACAACATTGTCAACTATCTGTACTGTAGCTACAGCATATGGTAACATTGCTGGTCAAAAGGCATGTCGGCATGCTGGATTACCCACCAGTTACAAGCCAAATCGGTCACTGCATGAAGGCATTGGGTTTCTCTCCATTTACTACTATCAACATTAGGTAACACTTACTTAACTACATCAACCCATAATACTGATGAATGTCTTCATGTGACACTCAAAAACCAATTACAGGAATAGATGAGAAAGGATACTATCCATCAATCAGGAACCTCTCCATCAACCTGAAAGACAACAAGACGCAGGTTTTTAACATCTCCTGGGTCACAAAAAGTAAGCACTATCATCTTTGAGGTGAATTTGCAGTGACAAGAGATAGCTGGCATGCTCCCTAACTCCGTACTTGGATTTTCCCACTGCACTGTCCCCAAGGCAGATGATCTTCACTTGTTCATCTGCATCATATTTATCTTGGTCCAGTTCAGGAATGCCATTGGCGTCGCTTGCCATCTTTCCTTCAGGAAGGAGAAATCAGCTGCGTCGCACAGCGGCTTAGTTAGCTAGCTACCTAGTTAGAAGTTAACTTTAGCTAGGAACAAGATGACTGACTGCACTTAGTCTGTGATTACACTAACGCTAGCTAGCTTTTGAGTTAGCTAAATTAAACCGCTTAACGTTACCGCGATTCACATTTGCATGTAACTGTTACGTTATTCACTTAAAATATGACTCAACCCCATTCGAAGTCATATGTCTAAACTAACTTATTAGCTAAGCTAGCGAACCGGGTAACGTTGTTTTCAACTCGTTGGTTATCTAGCCAGTGGCTACTTGATTTATCTAACTAGTTAACTGTAGACCTAATGTAAGCTTACATTCAGTCAGGGACATATATGTTTGGCTAGCTATATCTAACAACCTAATTTAGCTGTCAATGGTCTCGCAAAATAAGCATCAAAACATTAACGTAGCTAAAGCTGGAAAAACGTCAAAACATTGTAGCTAGTTAGCTAGCATGTTCTTGTAACAACAGCTTCGATAGAGAATGTATGTTTCTATGCAACGCAGACGCTTGAAGGCCCCCTTTTGAACGTGGCTGTTCCTATTATTGCCTGAAAATATATCTTCATGTTCTTGTAGCAACAGCTTCCATAGAAAAAGTCTGTTTCTATGCAACGCTGACGCTTGAAGGCCCACTTTTTTTTAACGATGCTGTTCCTATTATTGCCTGAAAATATAACTTGGTCGCCAACGTTCCTATAATACCTCATTATACCGCAGCGTTGTTGAATTCTCGTTTCTGATTGGCTAGATTATGTTGTAAAGACGTTGGGGACCTACGTGAATTTGCCCAATAGAAACTCGTTTTCCAACTGTTTGGACTAACGATACACACATGGTTTCTTTTTCAATGAGTGAAAAAAGTGCATTCATTGTCATTGTTGAAATGTCTTTATTGATTGATTACCACATTTCGACAAGTTGGCTATTTTAGATGACATCAAAGTGAGTGAACATAAGTAATTGTGTTGTGAAAATCATGTCAGATCAATGTGATATCAAACCACATCTTTGGTATTGGAAAAAACTATATTCCTCAATATTTCATATTAATTGTAATAGTGAAAATGGTCACAAACCTTTGGCATGATATCAAACTTTGAATCTCATGTGGTAAAATATGTGCACCTTAAAACAGAAACTTTTCCTGTTGAAAAGCGATAACTGAAGTATAAATATAGTAATGTACACCCCCCCAATATGTGATTGTCAGGTTAGCTTGTCAGCATCATTTTTACTCAATGCAGCATACGCATACATAACAATAAGGCACAAGTAACTGCTTTCTTCAGTGCAGAGCAGTTTGATGCTGCTTTATTTATTGATGGGATAAGGGGGTAGAGGAAATGGAAGGAGAAAAGGGAAGGAGAAGAAGGAAGGGAGGAGGGTTTCTATTACACCATGTCCACGGTGAGTGGAGCGATGAACTCGGAATTATGAATTCCGAAAGTGAAGCTTGGAGGTTTGATCCTGGTGAAGGTCACCTACCAACTGAAGACGGGCAGTTAGGACACTACCGATGCAACAGTGGGTAGAAAAACACTTTGTAGAAGAGATTTTCATATTTTTTATTTTAAGATGTTAATCATTGCATAACAGTAATATAAGAGTGATATGGGTATGATGAGGTGACTTGCCTGTTCAGGCAGGGTGGTGAGCTCCAGGGCCTGGTTTCATGGTGGTGTCTCCAGGCATGCTGTTGCATCCTGTCATGCTGTAGTGGGGGGGGGGGGGGGGGGCTTAGAGGTCCACCACTCTGTATGTCCCTGGACCAGGGGTCTGATGGACAGGTGGAAACACAGGGAAGAAGTGTGAGGGAAGATACAATGAACGATAGGCCTATTAACTCAATCTGTTCATCTTCGATAAAGAGGACAGGTGAGATGTCCATATGGAAGAGTCTGTGTTCGACATGTCAGATCTACCTTCTGCAGGTCCTCGTGGAAGCTGCCTATCTTGCTGCATACTCAAAGGGTGAAGTTAGAGGCAGAGGTTTTGTTGACGGTGGCAGGCCCCAGCACAGAGGGCAGCATGTAAGCAGCAGGGCCTGAGAGAAAGGACACAATCACATTCTGTAAGTACACCAACATTCTATTCCACAGTTCTAACACATTCTCTCAGTCTTCATCGAACGGTCTCCTTCGATCACATTCTAAAATTCTACAGCCAGCATTCTAATCCATGTCTCTAAAAGCCACAGTGTTGGACTGTTATCATTATTGAAGAGGATGTTACCTGGGGTCTGGTCGTTGCGGAAGCCTTTGCTCCTAGCAGACAGGGAGTAGGCAGGGGCAGAGTAATTTGCAGACTGCCCCGACCTCTCAGGGGAATAGCGGCCTGAAACACCGAACAGACAGTAAGAACACAGTTTCATATTATATGTCTTGAGTCTGTATGTGTGTGTAATTTCTGAGCCATTGTGTGAGTTTTGAGCATGCATGTGTGTGTGTGTGTGTGTGTGTGTGTGTGTGTGTGTGTGTGTGTGTGTGTGTGTGTGTGTGTGTGTGTGTGTGTGTGTGTACTCGCAAGTGTCGGTGTGTTACTGACCAGGTCCAGGGGTTTGGAACAGCTGGGGGTCTTTGGGGTGGCTGTAAAGTGAGTATGAAGGGGTCCCGTCATGTCCAATCCTGGTGATGTTGGAGGGAACCAAGTACCCCGGCCCAGGGGAGCAGTCTGAGCTGAGCTGGTTGTGGCGCGTCCCAAAACTGAACGCCGGTGCTTTCAGCATCCTGGGTCATGGTAGTTCAGACCTGAAGGACAGATGAAGATGACAGGCAGGTCAAATTTAAATCACAATGTGGTAAAAATAAAAAAACATGTTAATAATTAACGAAAATGGACACAATTATTCATGTTGTTTTGTAATGCAATGCAGTCAGAACTTGATAAAAAAATATACTTCAGTTTCTCTGTGTGTGTGTGTGTGTGTGTGTGTGTGTGTGTGTGTGTGTGTGTGTGTGTGTGTGTGTGTGTGTGTGTGTGTGTGTGTGTGTGTGTGTCTAGATCTGTCTGTGTTTTGACAGCTGGATAAACCAGCAGACATCAGACCTAACTAAGTTCCATCCTGAGTCACCCATCAATACTACGGAAACTCGTTTTTTCCTAATTATTTTTGATGGAAGAGTCAGAACAATTCCTTAAATGACCAGGTGGTGGTATTGCTCAGCTGTCTGTCAATTGGCCCCCAATTCACTCAAAAATTCAAATGACAATGTTCTCAAGAGAAACAGCTTGCATGGTGTGTTCATTTTAACATCGCATCTGCATTTGAATGAAAATGTGCCTGTGCCTTGAGTGTTCAGAATACATCAAAGTCAACTCTCATCTAACAGTGGCTTTGGCATCAGTAAAACATTTGACATCCAAACCTTTATAATGTGACAAGTACATAAATATGTCTAAGCTTGATTGAGACAATAATAAACCTGTTTACTGTCGCCTCTCTATCAAACTCACTTTAATGTGCCTCATTTCCATGTGGTTTAGGGTCTGAGTAGCAAGCTGAAGGCTTTTAAATGATGATTAATGAAAAACTGAAACAAAACCTTTGTGGAAAATTAAGGATCAGGAGGTTAAATATCATCAAATAAATGTATCAGCATTCAGATTATTGAGTATGGCCAAAACGCAGTTATGGCCTTTAGAAATGTTCTCACCAGCCACTCACTTTTGAGTGATTTTATGCCTTATGCATGGTTATCAATTTACACAGTTCCTGGATAAAGGTGTCAATGTTACTCTAGAGAGCACTAAAGAAGAGTGGGAAAGAGAGAGAGAGAGATATATAGCTAGAAATACATATGTAAAATGAGAAAGAGAGAGAGAAACTACTCAAAGTGGCCCCCAAAAAGCCAGCTCTTTAATACTGGTGCATTAAATAATTGAACCCCCCCCCCCCCCAGTAGTGAAATATGATTGGCTCCAGACCCCTTCATAGCATGAATATCTACATCCCTTGTGGTTTGGTGCTCATCTCTCTGAACAGCTGAGCACAGATTCCAATCTCTCTGGTCCCTACATAGTTTTGGGTTATTGATGCTCGAGTCTGATGCTAAACCGTGATAAGCTGTGAGACGTAGTCAATAAAGGTTAGAGGCTGTGACCGGGCGTTCCATTAAACAGCCTTCCATGCCTGTCCAACCTCTCGCTCTAAAGACATCTGAGTCTCTCTGTCTGAATCCCATTACTCTTTCTAATTAAAAACTTCACCCCGTAGCACTGCCCTCCGGGGCCAATAGTCCCAGGACCTCTGAACTGGCCCCTGCCGTAGCGCGCTGCTTTCATTAGATTAAACACAATAATGAGAAAATCTTTTATCTTTGCATATAATTAAGGATCAGATGAAGGACATGTTGATCGATGGCAGGGAGTGACAGGTTCGTAAAAATCTTAGAGCTGCCGATGAGGTCCTGCCAGGGATCAATAGAAAATGTCCAGCTCAGATTGGAGTGCATGGATAGGCTGTCGTCACAGCAACGGGACGTTGTCAATACTAACAACTAGTTAAATCTCTCATACTGCAGACATGGATGGAGTCCTCTATCTGAGGGTGTGTGTGAGGGGGGGAGAGGCTCTGTGAGTGTGTTTAACCGTAACCCTAATTCAACAAATCAAGGTCTACATAAGAAATCACTTAGATTGTTCTGCTGTTTTAGTTCCGGGCTGGAATAAAAGCCGGCGCACCCTGCTGCTCTCCAGGACCAGGGTTGGTGATCACTGTTTTTCATAGACTGTTTCCCTTCCCAGTCACTGGAGGGCAGTGTCGTCCTATATGAAGGGAGGCTCATTTTAGGCAGACAGTGTGTGAGACTGCGGAACACTTTAGAATCGTGTGTTGCTTGCTGTACTGTGCTTATATTAAGGAGTAATGTTTCACTATAACCAAAATATGAATCAAAACTAATATTTTACATCAAAACTGAATCTGTTTGATTTTATGACCACAGTGGTTCCATGTGGCTCCATTGGTGAAGCATGGCACATGCAATGTCAGGATTGTGGGTTCAATTCCCATGTTTGACCAGTACGAATCAAAATGTATGCACTCACTACTGTGAGTTGCTCTGGATAAGAGCATCTGCTAAATAACTAAAATGTCACACAAAAAAGTCAGTCAGGTTGTAAAATAAATCTTTGCAAGGATCTACAACTTATGTTTTAGTTTTCTACATAGTGTATTACTATAACATGCAAGAACGAGCTATCCAAAAAACGGATTGTTGTTTTGTTCTTACACAAGTTGTTGTTTTTCTCCAAAAATGTTCATGTGTATTTGTAATTGAGATAACATGAGAAGACGAGAGATATTCCGAGGTGTTGCCATGGTATTGGTTGTGTATGTTTGAGGAGATTGAAGAGAATGGGCCAGTATTGACAACACTTCACTCCTCTTCCATACACAGACACAAAGCCACTGTCACATGACTGAGGTTTTGGCAATTTGTCTGATTGCAACATACCTCTTGCTTCCAGAGTGAACACAGACAGACAGACGGACAGACCACTTTGAATGTAATCATACATTAAACAAGTGTGCTTGGAAACAGAGAGATACATTGTAATATTATTATTTTTAGTATCTATCCCTCTCTTTTGACAGTGAACTTGACAGTGTGAGCCTCTACCCACTTATCTGGGATGACTAATGCTAGTCAATTACAGTGCTGGTGATTCCTACGGTGTTCTCAAGTACTGTTAGAGCTGCCATAGTAAAACAGTTCAGCACCTCTATGTCCCCCTGTCTCGCACACATACACACAAACACACGCACACACACACACACACAGTCTTGTACAGCTAGCTAACCTTGTGGGGAGACAATTCAGTCCCATTCAAAATTGTATTTTCCCTAACCCTAAACCTAACCCAAACTATTACCTTAACACTAACCCTAACCTTAACCCTAACCTTATCCCAAAAACCTAACCTTAACCCTAACCCTAAACCTAAACCTAAACCTAGCTCCTAACCCTAAAACTAACCTTAGCTCCTAACCCCTAACCCTAAACCTAACTCTAACTAACACTAATTCTCACCTCAACCTTAAACCCCCTAGAAATAGCATTTAACCTTGTGGGGACCAACAAAATGTCCCCAGTTGGTCAAAATTCGGTTTGTTTACTATTCTTGTGGGGACATCTGGTACCCACAAGAATAGTTAAATATGTCCAAATACACACACACACTCTCTCTTAACCTACATTACCAACTACAGCCAAACTGTCACTGCTCATAATTGGGTCTCACTGTCGGGACAGAAATCAGCCTCACTGTTCAGACTAAAACTGAAACATCCCTCACTCATTCCTCATATCTCACCATCCCCTGGTGAGTTTGGTGTGTGTGTGTGTGTGTGTGTGTGTGTGTGTGTGTGTGTGTGTGTGTGTGTGTGTGTGTGTGTGTGTGTGTGACAGTGGTAGCCTGGGGGCCTGGTTGCTGTTGACAGGTACGAGCGTTTCTGATTTGAGGAGAGCCGTCACCCAGACGACTGCAGCTGCCTCCCCAAGTGACACCTCCCTGTTACCAGGGGGATTAGGGGTGTGTGTGTGTGTGTGTGTGTGTGTGTGTGTGTGTGTGTGTGTGTGTGTGTGTGTGTGTGTGTGTGTGTGTGTGTGTGTGTGTAGAAGTTCTCAAGATAGGGAAAGTTTCCCTGATGAGGTGACAGGTCCTCACACTGTACAGCCAACCAAAGGATACAGAAGAAGAGGGAGGAGAAGAGATAGAGGGGAGAGAGGAGGAGAAAGAGGATGCTCCCTGGTCACCAATTTAGGCCCAGCCATGGCATCCTGCAGCACACACACACACACACAATACCAATACAAGCCAACCCATATACAATATGAGCC
Organism: Salmo trutta; assembly: GCF_901001165.1. NCBI lineage: Eukaryota > Metazoa > Chordata > Actinopteri > Salmoniformes > Salmonidae > Salmo > Salmo trutta. The sequence goes on from NC_042973.1 coordinate 34,016,655, forward strand.
AAGCTCCATCCCATGAGCAGCTGAGCATGCCACGGCAGCATGCGGTCGTTGAGTTTGCCTTTCTCTAGATGTGTGTGTATTTGTGTCCATCCATCCACCACCCATGCACCCGCATGTGAGTCTGCCCAGTGTGAGTGCTGTGTATATCACTGCTCTACCCTATCTAATTTCATTAATGTGATCTCCTGTCCATCCCCCTGATGTCTTAACTGCCATTATTTGTGGTTCCCTTCAAATAAAGTCCAGGCTATAAATTGTGTTCTGTGGAAATTGAGATATAAACGCCACCCTGCATTACAGTCTAATATTCTGCCATTTAATTAACTGAAAGCTACACTGACATTTATTGGATTGCAAGTTACTTGTTAATGGCAATACATTGAGAAACCCCCCAAAAATATCATTGCTTATTTTACATCAATAATTTGTGGACCTTTAGCTAATGATTATTCATTACAGCCCTATGGGGACTGTCTCGTTATGGGGAGGGAAAGTGAATGAAGAATTTAAAGATTTAATAAGTGGCTAGTGTCTGTTTCTCTGCGTCTACAGAAAAAAGGTTCCCCAGCTATCCCCATAGTATAACCCTTTTTGGTTACAGGTAGAAATAACCCTTTTGGGTTCCATGTAGAACCATCTGGGGGATGGGTTCTTCATGGAACCCAAAACGATTCTACCTAGAACCAAAAGGGTCAACCTGGAACCAAAAGGGGTTCTTCAAAGTGTTCTCAGATGGGGACAGCCAGAAACCATTTTAGGTTTTCAATTCAAAGGGACTTTATTGGCATGGGAAACAATGTTTGCATTGCCAAAACAAGTCAAATAAAGAATAACAAATTAACAGTTAACATTAAAGACACAAAAGTTTCAAAAGAGATAGACTTTTGACATTTTATATTAACATTAAATACTGCATGTACAGTGTTGTTACAATGTGCGAACAGTAGAAATACAAATGGCAGGGGAAAATAAATAATCAGATATTATTAAAATATAGGTTTCATTTACTTGTGTTTCAGCGCCACTGGTTGCCCTTTTCTTATTGCTGCGATGATAACAAATTGCTGTATTTGACTATATGTATATACAGTCCCAGTCAAAAGTTTGGACACACCTACACATTCAATGGTTTTACTTTCTTTTTACTATTTTCTACATTGTAGAATAATAGTGAAGACATCAAAATTATGAAATAACACATATGGAACCAAAAAAAGTGTTAAACAAATCTAAATATATTTCATATTTTAGATTTTAGATTCTTCAAAGTAGCCACCCTTTGCCTTGATGACAGCTTTGTACACTCTTGACATTCTCTCAACAAGCTTCACCTGGAATGCTTTTCCAACACTCTTGAAGGAGTTCCCACATATGCTGAGCACTTATTGGCTGCTTTTCCTTCACTCTGCGGTCCAACTCATCCGAAACCATCTCAATAGGGTTGAGGTCGGGTGATTGTGGAAACCAGATCATCTGATGCAGCACTCCATCACTCTCCTTCTTGGTCAAATAGCCCTCACACACTTTGGAGGTGTGTTGGGTCATTGTCCTGTTGAAAAACAAATGATAGTCCCACTAAGCGCAAACCAGATGGGATGGCGTATCACTGCAGAATGCTGTGGTAACCATGCTGGTTAAGTCTGCCTTGAATTGTAAATAAATCACAGACAGTGTCACCAGCAAAGCACCCCCACACCATCACACCTCCTCCTCCATGCTTCACGATGGGAACCACACATGCAGAGATCATCCATTCACCTACTCTGCGTCTCACAAAGACACGGCGGTTGGAACCAGAAATCTCAAATTTGGACTCATCAGACCAAAGGACAGATTTCCAACAGTCTAATGTCCATTGCTCGTATTTCTAGGCCCAAGTAAGTCTCTTCTTATTATTGGTGTCCTTTAGTAGTGGTTTCTTTGCAGCAATTTGAACATGGCCTGATTCACGCAGTCTCCTCTGAACAGTTGATGTTGAGATGTGTCTGTTTCTTGACCTCTGTGAAGCATTTATTTGGGCTGCAATTTCTGAGGCTGGTAACTCTAATGAACTTATCTTCTACAGCAGAGGTAACTCTCGGTCTTCCTTTCCTGTGGCGGTCCTAATTTTTTTGGTTACTACATTATTCCATGTGTTATTTTATAGTTTTGATGTCTTCACTATTATTCTACAATGTAGAAAATAGGAAAAATAAAGAAAACCCTTGAATGAGTAGGTGTGTCCAAACTTTTGACTGGTACTGTATGTATGGGGCGGCAGGTAGCCTAGCGGTTAAGAGCGTTGGGCCAGTAACTGAAAGGTCACTGGTTCGTAGCCACAAGCCGACTAGGTGAAACTCTGTAGATGTGCCTTTTAGGAAGGTACTTAACCCTAATTGCTCATATAAGTTTCACTGGATAAGAACAAAAATGTAAATGTACAGTGCATTCAGACCTCTTGACTTTTCCACATTTTGTTACGTTACAGCCTTTTCCCCCTCATCAATCTTCACACAATACCCCATAATGACAAAGCAAAAACAGGTTTCTCATTTTTTTTGCAAATGTATAAAATAAAATAAATAAAATATCACATTTACATCAGTATTCAGACCCTTTACTCTGTTCTTTGTTGAAGCACCTGTGGATTGGATAAAAATTAAATCAAGGTGAGTAACGCATAAAAAGGTACCCATAGTCTTATAGAGAGAAAGCTATTCACTAGTCTTATGAGAAGACTAGAGCGAGGGTATAACGGTACCATGGAAAGCCCTGCTGACAGCTGTCTGTGGGCATTTAGAAGACATGTCTATGTGGTCTGAAGCCACTACAAATAACACAAGGTGTTTTTGAATACGTGGTGTTATTAAATATGTACAGGAGATACAGTACATATGGTGCATAGCAAGTAATGACAAGAGAATCGTTGAATATGCACATGGGTAATAAGGAAGATTACTGAGTGTGTTTGGGAATAGTATTAAGTGAATGTGGATGTGAAAGTTGTTCGATTGTGAGATATGACATATTAAGCTGATTGAAATATGGATGATTGAAATTTGGTTAATAAATGGATTGAAATTAGTACAATTAAGATTGGGATATGGATAATAAGATTGAAATTTGGATATTAAGCTGATTGGATAATAAGATTGATTGAAATGTGGATATTAAGCTGATTGAAATTTGAATAACAAGATTGAAATATGGATAATAAGCTGATTGAAATTTGGACTGAAAGAAGGACAGAGGGAGAGCAGTGCCCCTGAATGAGGGACACCTGTCTCTAGTCTATTATACCATTACCTTATGGGATACAATTACTTCCTTTTTGAGTTATCAAGAGTTGTAATTTTAATTTGATTTGTTATTCTAATTAGTTTCTTTTTGATTTAACAGGAAGTGCTGTTGTTTTTTTGGATGCATGAATCACGATGTGAGTCAAGTGTCCAAGGGGGTAAATTACCAGTCCCCTGGGGCACTGGGCCTTTGGTAAATATGCAAATTGATTTTGTTTATGTCTTCCTATAAAAGGAAGAAATATATGTTGGTAATGGTTGACAGTTACTCCAAATGGATTGATGTTTTCCCCACCTCGAGTGATATATGTGTATTTTTTACTTTTTTTTGTCTTTCTTCAATAACAAATCTCACCAGATTGGGTCTGTTGGATGTTCTGGATTTCTCCCTAAGGATTAGCCCTCTCCCTGACCCTGTAACTCTGCAGTGAGATTGCCAAGATGATAGGGGAGTATAAACCAATTTGGGGGGAAAAATGCTTTCAACTCTGTGTTGTTAATCTCTTAGACATTTGTCTTAGAAATCTCTATTAAGAATATTGGTAGTAGTAATAATTTGTCATACAGTAAATCATTTGTCTGGATTACCTGAATCAGGTGGTTTAATCATTTGTCATACAGTAAATCATTTGTCTGGATTTCCTGAATCAGAAATAACCTAAACTAAACTGTTGTCTTCTCTCAAGGTTATGGCGAAGGTGACCACAAATGGTGTCTAGATGCACGGAAGGGATCATTTGACCAAGAACAGTGTGAACCTCAACCCCCCCTAACCGGCTGAAGCAACGGCCAACAATGGCGTTCACTATGGTCCTTCACCACATCTAACGTGAGACCTGAGTCTGAGCCAGCAACCTATACACAGCATCCAGTCGAAGCTATCAACTGCTTTTTCTCTCATGCCTTTTCTACGTGAGTCCACGTGGAGTGAGCATGGAGAGAGATCCCGTCCAAACTTGTTGGTGTACTGTTAGAAAAATGGACAAGACATAATGCACTGTAAAGGACAGTGGCGGCTCAGGTGAGAGACATTATTAAGGGCCATCCACATTGAACATTTTCCATTGGGAGGACGAACTGAAACACTATCTGAAGAAGAACATGAAGAAACGCCAGAAGGATGAGTGCCGGGATGCAGGGGGGTGGTCAACCGTGCCTGTAATTGATTTAGGCTTATCTAAAATTGTTTATTTGGGGTATCAGGTTAATTGTGGAGGTCTGCACACTGTGAAATGTATAGTAATTAGACTAAGAATGCATTGAGATACCAATCTGTCATTACCACAAGTGATGAGAATAGTTATTACTAGAAATATAAGATTAATATATTGTATGTCAATGTAAATGTAAATGTACATTCTGCCAGTGTCGGTGTGTGCTAAGTTGAGGGTCTTAAATTAAAGTGATAGAACCAACGTGAAGCATTAAGGACCGACTTTCTAAATTTGGGTTGGATAATTGATCAATAGTTATAATTACGATTTGGAAAGGCTTCTAGAGACAGAGCTATGCCCCTAAATTGTGAGGAGAGCCACTAGATTGTAGCTTGGGCTAACCTTGCCCCAATCTCATTCTGATCAAGGTTGGTGTGAAACTGTTTTAACATGTGTTCTCACTCATCCCTGTGAAAGTCAATATGCATGTGCCCAAGACCAAATTCGGGAGATCTCTAGAAGTGTAGAGAAAATTGGCAATGCAAAAATAATTGTGCAAATTGGCTCTGCGAAACAGAGAGGCTCTTGACTATCTTTTGGCAGGTCAAGGGGGCACTTGAAATCACACTTTATTTGTCACAGGCGTCAAATACAACAAGTGTAGACCTTACCGTGAAATGCTTACTTAAAAGCCCTTAACCAACAGTGCAGTTCAAGAAGAGTTAAGAAATAATTTACCAAATAAACTAAAGTAAAAAATAATAAAAAGTAACACAATAACATAACAATAATGAGTCTATATACAAGGGGTACCGATACCGAGTCAGTGTGCGGGGGTACAGGTTAGAGGTAATTTGTACATGTAGGTAGGGGTGAAGTGACTATGCATAGATAATAAACAGCGAGTAGCAGCAGTGTACAAAACAAATGGAGGGGTGGGTGGAGTCAATATAATAGTCCGGTGGCCATTTGATTAATTGTTCAGCAGTCTTATGGCTTGGGGGTAGAAGCTGTTAAGGAGCTTTTCGGTCTGAGACTTGGCGCTCCGGTACCGCTTGCCGTGCGGTAGCAGAGGAAACAGTTTATGACTTGGGTGACTGGAGTCTCTAACAATTTTATGGGCTTTCCTCTGACACCGCCTATTATATAGGTCCTGCATTGCAGGAAGCTTGGCCCCAGTGATGTACTGGGCCGTACGCACCACCCTCTGTAGCGCCTTACGGTCAGATGCCAAGCAGTTACCATACCAGGCAGGGATGTAACCGGTCAGGATGCTCTCGATGGTGCAGCTGTAGAACTTTTTGAGGATCTGGGGACCCATGCCAAATCTTTTCAGTCTCCTGAGGGGAGAAGGTTTTGTCATGCCCTCTTCACGACACTTGTGCAATCATTGGCGATGAATGTTGAACTTTTGTCCCAGATCACTCTTCTAATATGACTGATCTTGCCGAATTCATTGCCACTGTTGCTAAGAATAATTCCCCACAACTAGAGTGAACGCCTGGTTTGAATCCCTGTTTGGAAGTTGGGGATCCCAAATTGCCAAATGGCCTGCAGAGTGTGCTAATAGAAGTATAACCTTTATTATGATTATAGTATTACCATACTAATTACATTGTATAACCCAGAATGAAGGGTTTGAAATTATGAAGTGTCTGGTTTTTTCTCTGTTGATTTCCCTTACTTTAATAGGAGTATAGAAAATGTTGATATAGAAGCTAAAATCTAAATGCTTACATTAAAATGTAATTATTATTATCACACAAGTGATAAGAAGATGGAATGTGATGGAACATTTTATGTTGGTGCTTTTCTATTTATACATTTCTGTGTTCTATGTTTGTGCTTTTCTATAAATCATTTTCTGTGTTCATGCAAGTGACTGATTGAACGAATCCTCACTATCAGTGTCTGCAATTTGGCAGTACGCCCAGAACCTTGTTTTGAAAAAGGGATATCTCAGTTTCAAGGTCTCAGCTTAGAGAGAAGAAGCCTTGTGAGGTATTGGTCTGTCACATGCATGACCAAGTATTGGACATCACATGAATGAAGCAAACATTAATAATGAATGATGAATAAGCTAAATCATACAAATATTACTTTCTATGTAAGTATATAAAAGAACTAACGGGACTGCCCCGAGAGAGCTCCTGACAGATGTTCACTATGGTGCATGAAGTTTGTTGGAACCTTTCCAGCGCACTGACAATAAGCAATGATTCATTTAAGATAGACTTCAAGTGTCCCTGTGTAAGAATTTCCATTGCACACCTTTGGCAGCAATTACAGCCTCGAGTCTTCTTGGGAATAACGCTACAAGCTTGGCACACCTGTATTTGGGGAGTTTCTCCTATTCTTCTCTGCAGATCCTCTCAAGCTCTGTCAGGTTGGATTGGGAGTGTCACTGCCCATAGCTGGGAAACTCAAGGACATTCAGAGACTTGTCCTGAAGCCACTCCTGCATTGTCTTGGCTGTGTGCTTAGGGTCGTTGGAAGGTGAACCTTCGCCCCCAGTCTGAAGTACTGAGTGCTCTGTAGCAGGTTTTCATCAAGGATGTCTCTGTACTTTTCTCTGTTCATCTTTCCCTCGATCCTGACTAGTCTTCCGGTCCCTGCCGCTGAAAATCATTCCCACAGCATTATGGTGCCACCAACATGCTTCACCGTAGGGATGGTGCCAGGTTTACTCCAGATGTAATGCTTGGCATTCATGCCAAATAGTTCCGTCTTGGTTTTAACTTACCAAAGAATCTTGTTTCTCATGGTCTGAGAGGTCTTCAGGTGCCTTTTTGCAAACTCCAAGCGGGCTGTCATGTGCCTTTTACTGAGGAGTGGCTTCCGTCTGGCCACTCTAACATAAAGGCCTGATTGGTGGAGTGCTGCAGAGATGGTTGTCCTTCTGGAAGGTTCTCCCATCTCCACAGAGGAACTCTGCAGCTCTATCAGAGTGACCATCAGGGTCTTGGTCACCTCCCTGACCAAGGCCCTTCTTCCCCGACTCCTTAGTTTACCTGGCGGCCAGCTCTAGGAAGAGTCTTGGTGGTACCAAACTTCTTCCATTTAAGAATGATGGAGGCCACTGTATTCTTGGGGACCTTCAATACTGTAGAAATGTTTTGGTACCCTTCCTCAGATCTGTGCCTCGACACAATCTGTCTTGGAGCTCTACGGACAATTCCTTCAACTTCATGGCTTGGTTTTAGCTCTGACATGCACTGTCAACTGTGGGATCTTATATAGACAGGTGTGTCTTTCCAAATCATGTCCAATCAATTGAATTTACCACAGGTGGACTCCAATCAAGTTGTAGAAACATCTCAAGGATGATCAATGGAAACAGGATGTACCTAAGCTCAATTTCAAGTCTCATTGCAAATGGTCTGAATACTTATGTAAATAAGGTATTTCTGGTTTATATTTTTAATACATTTGTAAAAATGTCAAAAAAACTGTTTTTGCTTTGTCATAATGGGGTATTGTGTGTAGATTGATGAGGGGAAATAGTTATTTAATCAATTTTAGAATAAGGCTGTAACCTAAGAAAATGTGGAAAAAGTCAAGGGGTCTGAATACTTTCCGAATGAACTATATTTCACCTAACAGATACGCAAGCTTATCGATATTTGTTTTAAAATCCTTTTTGGGGTCCTTGTAATCTGAGGGAAATATGTGTATCTTATATCGTCGTATATTTGACAGGAGGTTAGGAAGTGCAGCTCAGTTTCCACCTAATTTTGTGGGCAGTGGGCACATAGCCTGTCTTCTCTTGAGAGCCAAGACTGCCTGGCGGCCTCTCTCAATAGCAAGGCTATGCACATTGTACAATTTTCCTCTGTTTCTTTCTACAGCTAGTCTGCCACCATGTGCTGTCTGATTAGGTCCAAATAGCATTCAAGTTCACCTTCAGAGTTTATATATGTTTCCCCAATAGGTAATCTAATTCTATTTTTGTTTGTTATAATTTCTTTGGGCCAGATTCTTTGGGCCAGAGTGCAGTCCTGAGGCTTTGTTGTGTTGGTAGTGGTTAATGAACTAGCCTCAGGACTAGCTGAACAAGGGAACTTTTCTCTATGTTCATCTCTTGTCATTTAAGGGCTTTGTAGTGGTATGAGTAAGGGTCGATTGTTTTTAAGTGGTTATAGAATTCGATATCTACTTTTTGGATATGAATTAGTAATTGATATTGGCCTAATACTGCCCTGCATGCATTACTTGGGGCTTTCTCTGTACTCTAAGAATGCTTGCAGGATTTCAATTGGATGTTTGTCCCATTTTTTTAAATGTTGATTGACCCCACACTTAACTTCTATATAAGGCAATTGGTTCAATTTTAGATTTGAATATTTTGAGCCAGACTGGTATGTCAATTTGAATTTGTTTTTTGATTGCGTAAAATCCCCTTCTAGTTTTCTCTTTCAGTTCATTGACAGCCAAGCAGATATTACCAGTAGCGCTTATCTTTACTCCCAGACATGAACAGACTTTAGTAGGTTCTATATCTATTTGGTTTGTGTGACCATTTCTCTGTCTGTCTTTTTCTGTCTCTGTTCCTGTCTCTCTCTGTCTACATGTTTGTGGGTTCATGAAGTGGGTTCTAACCCAGTGTGTGTGTGTGTGTGTGTGTGTGTGTGTGTGTGTGTGTGTGTGTGTGTGTGTGTGTGTGTGTGTGTGTGTGTGTGTGTGTGTGTGTGTGTGTGTGTGAGAGAGAGAGAGAGTTTTTAATCCCCCTTATGAGTCTAAAGTGGTGAGGTGGTCAACCTCTGATCCCTCTATAGGACATAACAACAACACAGAGAATGCATTAGACCAATCCATCATCAGCCATACACTATTAGGGTATATTACTGTAGATATAACCTTCAGCTCTGGGCTAAAGTTAATATAGAGGGAGTGTTGAGTCAGAGCAGAGAGACCTCTTCTTCCTGTATGTTTATGTGGAGTTATGAGAAGGTTGTTGTGAGGTAAGGCATTTGCTGTGTCATGTATTTTGGTTGAAACTGTGTTGGACTTGAATTCTTTGCATTGGCTCTGACCTGAGTCATATGGCTGCCAGCTCTGCTAAAGATCCATAGAGAGAGAGGTCAATGACTGTGTTCCTCTTAGTTCATTTTTGTTCGTCTATCTGTCTGTGTTCCTCTTTCATGAAACCGTGAAATTATGTTCCTGTTTCTGTCTCTCTGAAGCCACAGTTTAAAGCAGTTCTTTCTCTCCCAGTCCTCAGTGCTCCTTTGTCTACTCTGTAGTGCCACTCTCCGTCTGCATCAGTCAGGTGGCTTGCTAGCCTGCTAGTTTTGTGAATATTTCCTGTCATGTCGAGGCATCATACACACACAAACAACCCCCCTTACACACGCACACACACATACACACACACACACACACACACACACACACACGCACACACACACACACACACGGCGAGCTCTTGTCAGACGCTGCCATTTGTCTGGGACTGGCACTGATCTGGCATGGTGGGCACAGCAATATGACAGACCTGCCACATAGATGAACCCCTCAGATGCCAGGCAGGGAGAGACGCTCGACTGCACACACAAAAGACCGCACAAAGTCAAAAAGAGCAGTCAGTCAGACGGTACGCACGCAGCCCGAACCTGTCAGCACAGATCTAATCTATATGGGTCTTCACTGAAAGAGAGAGAGGCAAGAGAGGTAGAGAGGAGTGAGGGTTTTGGGAGGGGAACATCAGGCGGACAGACAGAGACATGACTCAAATTAGGAATGATGTGGTGTGAGCTGGAGGACCAGCAAGATTCTAGCCTTATCAACTCCACCTGTCTCTCTCTCTCCCTCCTCTTCCCTCTCCTCTGTTTTCCCCTCATCCCACTACTCTACCCCACCAACTGCTCTGTCTCCATGTCTCCATCTCCTCCCTCTCCTCTCTCGCTAACCCCCTCCCTCCCTCCCCCCCTCCCTCCCTCCCCCCAGGGGTTTTCCTGTGTGATCGTCTCACCGACATCTGCCCATCTCATCCAGCTGAGGGGACAGAACGGCTCTCCTCTTCTCCTGGTTGGCTGGTTGCTCCTCCTCCTTGTTCGCATCTCACTCATCCCTTCTGATGCCTCCCAACGACCTGCAAATAAACAACAGTGACAAGACAGAGAGAGAGAGAAAGAGGGGACATCAAAAGTAGCTGTTATTTTGCAAGGCCAAGAGCAAAGTGCCGAGGAACCGAAATCACATTGAGGACCATACATTCTGACTTTGTAGGAGGGAAACAACCTGCTTTTTAATTTGGAATGACTTTGAAAGTAATCAGAGCACTACTCACCACATAACGCAACCCCAAAAAGAATAACTTACACAGTTACTTATGAAATTGTTCAGAAATTCAGTTAATGCACTATACAATCAAAGTTCAGATACAGCGTGCGTGGGTTCATCCCTTATCCTACTCGTCCAAGGCCCTTGTCTGTGACTACCTGTCCCAGGCTAACGGACAGACACAGTTGACAGCTCAGTGTGTGTGAGGTCTAATTAGGAGGAAGTCTGACGACGTCTTGACGTTCTGTCACTGGTGGAGCATGTCCTAACGTTCTAGACGAAAAGTTAGCTGAATGTTCATCTAATTACAGGTGTGTTTAAATATGTGTTATTAAATGTAAACTACTGTCAAAAGCCAATGTTGAGATGTAGCAGATTGCCTTAGATTGACTTTGTTGAACGGCACAGTAAACCAAGCTGACATGGATCAATTAGTAAAAGACATGAATTTGGATATTAAGCTCCAGGTTTATTAAATCAGCCTTGACCATTAACTGAGCCTCAGTAAGAATCCAGTAATATTTCAGTTGAAGGGAGAATCAGCTTAGTCAGAGTGGATCTTAGTTAATATCTAATCCTTTACATAATATTGCCTCTATATCTATATCTGTATCTATTTAATATAAGCTCTATATCCCTGTGGTAATGTTAGCTCTATAACTATCTGCATAATAAAAGCTCTATATCTCTCTGGTAATGTTAGCTCTATAACTCTGTCTACATATTATATGCTCTATGTCTCTATGGTAATGTTAGCTCTATATCTCTGTGGTAATGTAAACTCTATAACTCTGTCTATATAATATAAGCTCTATGTCTCTGTGATAATGTTAGCTCTATAACTCTGTCTACATAATATAAGCTCTATGTCTCTGAGTTAATGTTAGCTCTATATCTCTGTGGTAATGTTAGCTCTATATTTCTATCTACGTAATATAAGTTCTATGTCTCTGTGGGAATGTTTGCTCTATATCTCTGTGGTAATGTTAGCTCTATATCTCTATCTACATAATATAAGCTCTATGTCTCTGTGGTAATGTTAGCTCTATATCTCTATCTACATAATATAAGCTCTATGTCTCTGTGGTAATGTTAGCTCTATAACTCTGTCTACGTAATATAAGCTCTATGTCTCTGTGGTAATGTTAGCTCTATAACTCTGTCTACATAATATAACCTCTATGTCTCTGTGGTAATGTTAGCTCTATATCTCTATCTATATAATATAAGCTCTATGTCTCTGTGGTAATGTTAGCTCTATATCGCTATCTACGTAATATAAGCTCTATGTCTCTGTGGTAATGTTAGCTCTATATCGCTATCTACGTAATATAAGCTCTATGTCTCTGTGGTAATGTTAGCTCTATATCTCTATCTACATAATATAAGCTCTATGTCTCAGTGGTAATGTTAGCTCTATATCTCTATCTACATAATATAAGCTCTATGTCTCTGTGGTAATGTTAGCTCTATAACTCTGTCTACATAATATAACCTCTATGTCTCTGTGGTAATGTTAGCTCTATATCGCTATCTACGTAGTATAATCTCTATGTCTCTGTGGTAATGTTAGCTCTATATCTCTATCTACATAATATAAGCTCTATGTCTCTGTGGTAATGTTAGCTCTATAACTCTGTCTACATAATATAACCTCTATGTCTCTGTGGTAATGTTAACTCTATATCTCTATCTACGTAATATAAGCTCTATGTCTCTGTGGTAATGTTAGCTCTATAACTCTGTCTACATAATATAACCTCTATGTCTCTGTGGTAATGTTAGCTCTATATCGCTATCTACATAATATAAGCTCTATGTCTCTGTGGTAATGTTAGCTCTATAACTCTGTCTACATAATATAAGCTCTACATTGTTATCCACATAATTTTACCTCTATACAGTGCATTCGTAAAGTATTTAGACCCCTTGACTTTTTCCACATTTTGTTACATTACAGCCTTATTCTAAAGTTGATTAAATTACAGAAAATCCTCAGCAATCTACACACAATATCCCATTATGACAAGGCAAAAACTGTTTTTTTTCTCTTCTAATTTATAAAAAATAAAAAACAGAAATACCTTATTTACAGAAGTATTCAGCAGCTTTGCTATGAGACTCGAAATTGAGCTCAGGTACATCCTGTTTCCAATGCTCATCCTTCAGGTGTTTCCACAACTTGATTGGAGTCCACCTGTGGTAAATTCAATTGATTGGACATGATTTGGAAAGACACACATGTCTATTTAAGGTCCCACAGTTGACAGTGCATCTCAGAGAAAAAAACAAGCCACGAGGTCGAAGGAACTGTCCGTAGAGCTCTGAGACAGGATTGTGTCGAGGCACAGATCTGGGGAAGGGTATCAACACATTTCTGCAGCTTTAAAGGTCCCCAAGAACCTTCAAATGGAAGATGTTTTGAACCACCAAGACTCTTCCTAGAGCTGGCCGCCCGACCAAACTAAGCAATCGGGGGAGAAGGGCCTTGGTCAGGGAGATGACCAAGAACCTAATGGTCACTCTGACAGAGGTCTAGAGATCCTCTGAGGAGATGGGAGAACCTTCCAGAAGGACAACCATCTCTGCAGCACTCCACCAATCAGGCCTTTATGGAAGCCACTCCTTAGTAAAAGCGACATCACAGCCCCCTTGTAGTTTGCAAAAAGGCACCTAAAGACTCTCAGACCATGAGAAACAAGATTCTCTGGTCTGATGAAACCAAGATTGAACGCTTTGGCCTTAATGCCAAGCGTCACATGATGGTGGCAGCATCATGCTGTGAGAATGTTTCAGCAGCAGGGACAAAGTACAGAGAGATCCTTGATGAAAACCTGCTCCAGAGCGCTCAGGACCTCAGACTGGGGCAAAGCTTCACCTTCCAACAGGACAACATCCCTAAGCACACAGCCAAGACAACGCAGGAGTGGCTTTGGGACTAGTCTCTGATTGTCCTTGAGTGGCCCAGCCAGAGCTCGGACTTGAACCCAATCGAACCTCTCTGGAGAGAACTAAAAATAGCTATGCAGCATCGCTCCCCATCCAACCTGACAGAGCTTGAGAGGATCTGCAGAGAAGAATGGGAGAAACTCCCCAAATACAGGTGTGCCAAGCTTGTAGCGTCATACCCAATAAGACTCAAGGCTGTAATTACTGCCAAAAGTGCTTCAACAAAGTACTGAGTAACGGGTCTGAACACTTATGTAAATGTCATATTTCAGTGATACATTTTTTATAAATTAGAAAAAAATGTCTAAACAACAGTTTTTGCTTTGTCACTATGGGGTAGTGTGTGTAGAATGATGAGGGAAACTAACAATTTAATAAATGTTAGAATGAGGCTGTAAAGTAACAAAATGTGGAAAAAGTCAAGGGGTCTGAATACTTTCCAAAGGCACTGTATCTGTGTCTACATAATATAAGCTCCATATCTCTGTCTACAGAAAGGGGATAGAACTTATCAGCCATCTGGACTTTTACAAGATGCAGATATGATCTCTCTCTCTCTCTCTCTCTCTCTCAAAATATTATATGACTTCCCATTGAAAAATGAATCTGTTTCTGAGCCCTCCAGTACTGTTTCTGCAAGAGTAGACAGGACAGGGCAGTGAGGCCATGTCATTATTCCCCCATTGGCCCTCTATAGCAGAGATCAGAGCCTACTGTACATTATCCATATTCCTAGGGGTCAAGCAATCTCTGTATGAGACCTGTGGTAGTGTATTACTGTGTTGATGCGTTTCACTACCAGGGACTATGTGTAATAGTGTGTTATTCTACCAGGGTGGTGTTTCCTCTACCACCTCTGGGTATCATAGCCACTAGTACATCATCAAAACTCAGGGGCCATATCCTCAGGCCAGGAACAACACATGCACGCACACACACACACACACACACACACACACACACACACACACACACACACACACACACACACACACACACACACACACACACACACACACACACACACACACACGCAAACAAATAAACACACACACACTCACAGGGCTGATCTGTAAACCCTGTAGTGCCAGCTGTGAGTCATGGCAGCCTGTTGACATTCTGTAACTGTGATATATGCCAGCGGATGAATGTGTAATTAGGCCTTGGCAGGGACTCCACAGTTACTTAGCTCCACACTTCATTATTGTCCACACCCCCCCCCGGTTGCTTCTAACCCTACAGCCACACTGATGATTTAAGCTAATGTAGGAACAGAACGGGAGAAACCTTCTCTTCTTCTCTGTTTCCTCTGGTGGAGGGCCATTCTCCTGCTGTAAGGGATTTGCCGGTTGTTTTAAAACGTTTTGATTCAAAGAGTTTAGACGTGTAAGAAAGCATTGTATGTGACACCGTGGAATGATTCAGATGGGCATAGGTGTGTATTATTCTTTTATTTAGAAACCTGGAAAAAGGTGGAGTCATACATCCATACTTTTGGTATAAGATATAAAAGGACTCAAATGACAACAAAACAAAGTAAAATAACATATTTTGGGGTTATTATAGGGTAATAGCAGTTGTACTAAGCTAATTAGGCATTGATATATATATATATATTTATTTATTTATTTAAACAATGGGGAAATATAATTAATCAAAATTATAATTGAAATGATAATCTAATAATTTGATGCAATAGTCCAAGCAGGAGTTGTAAATAAAAGCATATAGAGTATATTACTTGATGGTTCATGTAGCCTATAAAATAATGCAGTTATATATGCAGTTTGAGTTACGGATAAGCCACTTTCTCACAGATCCCTAACTTCAGTTTACCACAAGGTACATCATTCCAGCTCTGCTCTATGTTAGAATAAATTAACATTCTCTCAGCACAGTCCTCTTCACCGCCAAAACTGTTAGGCTCTCCACTCTTCCAGTACCTGTAACCAATCAAGACCCAGCCCTCAGTTTACAAACACAAAGTAAATGGAATGGAATGTAAAGAAATTGAGGCCTGTGGCTTTAAATGAAGTACAGTTATGGGACATTAGAATATTTAAATGTCTTACTCTATGGTCAGTGGTGTTCCATCCACCCATTTCCATGACCCCTCTGTCTCTATGTCAGACAGACCAATCCAGAACATCCCATTGAATCCATTGATAAAATTCTAAAGTATTGGCACAGACATTTCATTTCAACAAAACTCACTGAATCCTTCATCAATAACTAGGGCCAGTTGTTTTCTGGGTTTTTTCTTTCATCGATATTTCCATCATTATCCACTAGGGTTGCTGCAGGTAGAAAATCCTAGGAAATGTTAAATGACACAAGCTTGAGTGTTGAGTCTCGGTTGGGGCTACCCTCTGAAATCGCTACAACATACTTCCACGGTTGGTTTCATTGACTCTCCTGTTAAACTGCTCATAATTGACAAATGTTTTGCTTCAACTTCCAAGTCTGTTGGAGAGGATCAGCTTGAGTGAAGTGACGTGTAGTGTAGAATTACTGATCTACAAATAATATTCCCTGCCAAATAATAGGCTTTGTGCAATTAAAATGTGTAGAGCTACGCCTTCCCAGGCGATTGATTGATTGATTGATTAAAGACATTTTTTTACCTGAAGCAAACCTAGTGGATAATGCTGGAAATAACAGTTAAAGAAAAAAAAAATCACCAAAACAGCTGGCCCTACCAATAACTACAACAACACCATTTCTACTGCTGCTACTAGTACTATCCATTTACCCCTTTTCTCTCCCCTCCCTCTCTCTTCTCCCCTCCTTTTACCCCCCTCTTCCCTTCCTTTTCCCTTTCCTCCTACCTCAATATCTCTCCTCATTTCTTCTCTCTCTCTCTCTCTCTCTCACTCTCTCTCTCTCTCTGCCTCTCTGTCTGTCTGTCTCTCTGTCTGTCTCTCTGTCTGTCTCTCTGTCTGTCTCTCTGTCTCTCTCTGTCTCTCTCTGTCACGGCTGTTTGAAGGATCGGGCCAAAATGCAGCGTGTTTGTAGTTCCACATCTTTATTTATTTGTGAAACGTAATGCAATACACAAAATACTTGAACTAACAAAAACAACAAACCGTGACGCAGAGAGAAACAAACACTACTCAAAAGATAATCACCCACAAAAACAGGTGGGACAAACATCAATTTAAATATGACCTCCAATTAGAGACAACGACTACCAGCTGCCTCTAATTGGAGATCATACCAAACAAAACCAACATAGAAATACAAAACTAGAAACTAAACATAGAAATACAAAACATAGACAAACACCCCCTGTCACGCCCTGACCTACTCTACCATAGAAAATAACCACTTACTATGGTCAGGACGTGACAGTCTCTCTCTGTCTTTCTCACCTGTTCCTCTCTGCTGTCTATGATCACCAGGTCTGCTCCATTCCTTACACAGTCCTGTTTGCTCTGCTCCCAAGTCTTCTCCACAGTGGAGAAGAGGTAAAAACTGGATCCAAAATGACGCCATCCCATTTTAAAATGATGCTCTGTTGAAGAGCAAAGGAGAACACATGTTCAAGCAGCAACTTTATACTTGTAAACCCATGAACCCAATAACACTAATAATGGCAATAATAATTGCGATTGTTATGGTGTGTGTGTGACTGAATTCCAGCCAGTCCAAATGGTGTGGTCAGATAAGGATAACTCACTCACCCATAAACAATAATTTCTTTTGAAGGTTATCTATCTCCCCCTTTAGCTGGTCTGTCTCTGTCAATAGCTTAGTCTGCTCCTCCTCAAAGTCACCTGCCACTCTATTGTCTGCAAAGAAACATAAAAAGCAATGACCAAAATAATCACACTAAAACAACATGACTATCAATGATATAAAACTGGGTAAACTCACAGTGGACACAAAGGCCTGTGATCCCAGCCAGTAAAAGAGCACACAGCAGCCCCAGACACACTACAGCACCTTTGAGGTGGTTACTCTTTGCTGAGGATCAAAGACATGATTTACAGCTTACTGTGGTACAGCTTAGCAGGTTGTGAAAGATGTGAGTGTTGTTTTTTAATCTTACCAAATTGTTGCCTTCCTGCCATACCACTGGAGGTGACGTCCTGGGTCTCAATGTTGGGGTCATGAAGAACCTTTACGGTTTCAGCACTAACATTAGCATACATTTTCTCCATAACATCAGTACTTTTCAGTTCCTCCTCAATGGTGTCAGTTGGTAAAGGTTATACTGAGTCTATACAGTGTTTTAAAACTGTATCTGTCTGTTCACCATCCCATTTTTTGACTGACATTTCCGGAAAACTGTCAAGAAAAGAGAACCAAAAGTAAAACTTCTTGTTAGGGTTGAGGAACCTCTAACATTATATTGAGAGAGGCATGTTTTTAAACTGAATTCTTTGTGATTTTCGAGTGGTGAGTTCCTAATTTGTACAGAAGTAGCTAGCTAGTTATGCTAAAGTTAGCTAACCAAAATAATGTTTACAATGTCATGGCTGAATGCCTCTTGCATTAACTCTTAACTTCCCACAATGGTTTTAATCATTACAGGACATCCATTCCATTTAGCTACTGTTTAGTTGTACAGTGCCTTCAGAAACTATTCATACCCCTTGACTTATTCCACATTATCTTGTGTTACAGTCTGAATTCAAACATTTTCTCATCCATCTACATAAAATACCCCATAACGACAAAGTGAAAACATGTTTTAGAAATTTTTGCAAATTCATTGAAAATTAAATACAGAAATATCTAATTTAAACAAGTATTCACACCCCTGATTCAGTACAGTACATATTAGCTGTAATCGCTGCCAAAAGTGATTCTATGTGTCTTTCTGGGTAAGTCTCGAATTTTCACACCTGGATTGTACAATATCTGCACATTATACTTTTTTTAATACTGCAAGCTCCGTCAAGTTGGTTGTTGATCATTGCTAAACAGCAATTTTCAAATCTTGCCATAGATTTTCAAGCCAATTTAAGTCAAAACTGTAGCTAGGCCACTCAAGCGTTCAATACCGTCTTGGTAAGCAGCTCCAGAGTATATTTGGCCTTGTGTTTTAGGTTATTTTCCTGCTGAAACGTGAATTTGTCTCCCAGTGTCTGGTGAAAAGCAGATTGAAACAGGTTTTCCTCTAGGATTTTGCCTGTGTTTATCGCTATAGCTTTTCTTTTTATTATGAAAAACTCCCTAGTCCTTGCCGATGACAAGCATACCCATAACATGATGCAGCCACCATCATGCTTGAAAATATGAAGAGTTGTTCTCAGTGATGTGTTATGTTGGATTTGCCCCAAACATAAAGCTTTGTATTCAGGACATAAAGTTAATTTCTTTGCCACATTTTTATTTTGTTCTTTTTATTCTGTACAAGCTTTTCACTCTGTCATTTAGGTTAATATTGTGGAGTAACTACAATGCTGTTGAGCCATCCTCAGTTTTCTCTTATCACAGCCATTAAAGATGAGAGTTCTTAAGGATTGGACCATTCCTTTTCAATTTCTGCCCTAAATGTCATACCCAAATCTAACTGCCTGTAGCTCAGGCACTGAAGCAAGGATATGCATATTCTTGGTACCATTTGAAAGGAAACACTTTGAATTTTATGGAAACGTGAAAGAAATGTAGTAGAATATAACACAATAGATCTGGTAAAAGATAATACAAGGAAAGAACTAACCGTCATTATGTATTTTTTTGTACCATCGTCTTTGAAATGCAAGAGAAAGGCCACAATGTATTATTCCAGCCCAGGTGCAATTTAGATTTTGGCCACTAGATGGCATCAGTGTATGTGCAAAGGTTTAGACTGATCCAATGAACCATTGCATTTCTGTTCAACATTTTGTATGAAGACTGCCCAAATGTTTATTAATAACTTTTCATTTTCAAAATTTTGCACTCTCCTCAAACAAAAGCATGGTATTCTTTCACTGTAATATCTACTGTAAATTGGACAGTGCAGTTAGATTAACAAGAATTTAAGCTTTCTGCCAATATCAGATATGTCTATGTCCAGGGAAATTTTCTTGTTACTTACAACCTCATGCTAATCGCATTAGCTTACGTTAGCTCAATGTCCCGTGGAAGGGACGCCAATCCCAAATAAGTTTTTAACCTGTCTGGGGTATGTGGGACGATTTCGTCCCACCTACGTAACAGCTACTGAAATTCCAGTGGCGCGATTTTTGAATCGTTAGAAATACTATTACTTCAATTTCTCAAACATATGACTATTTTACAGCTATTTAAAGACAAGAATCTCGTTAATCTAACCCCACTGTCCGATTTCAAAAAGGCTTTACAACGAAAGCAAAACATTAGATTATGTCAGCAGAGTGCCCAGCCAGAAAAAATCAGACAGCCATTTTTCAAGCTAGCATATCATGTCACATAAACCCAAACCACAGCTAAATGCAGCACTAACCTTTGATGATCTTCATCAGATGACACACCTAGGACATTGTGTTATACAATACATGCATGTCTGTTCAATCAAGTTCATATTTATATCAAAAAACAGCTTTTTGCATTAGCATGTGACGTTCAGAAAACGCATAACCCCCGGCAAACTTCCGTTGAATTTACTAACAGTTTGCTAAATTACTCACGATAAACGTTCACAAAAAGCATAACAATTATTTTAAGAATTATAGATACATTACTCCTCTATGCACTCGATATGTCCGATTTTAAAATAGCTTTTCGGATGAAGCACATTTTGCAATAATCTAAGTACATAGCCCGGCATTACAGGGCTAGCTATTTAGATACCCACCCAGGTCAGCATCCACCAAAATCACATTTCCTATAAGAAAAATGTTCTTACCTTGCTTGTTCTTCATCAGAATACACTGCCAGGACTTCTACTTCAATAACAAATGTTGGTTTGGTCCCAAATAATCCATCGTTATATCCAAACAGCGACGTTTTGTTCGTGAGTTCTAGAATGCTTCTTCCCGGTTTCGCGCATGGCGCATTGGCGTGTCAAAAATGTCTAAATATTCCATTACCGTACTTCGAAGCATGTCAACCGCTGTTTAAAACCAATTTTTATGCCATTTATGTCGTAGAGAAGTGATAATATTCCGACCGGGAGTATGCATTGAGCCTAAACAGCCAAATAAAATTTCTCCTCAGAAGCGACTCATGCACGCGCATCATTCAAAGGTCCTCGGAGCAGCCACTTACAAAAGGCGATAATCTGTTTCAACCTGAGGCTCCCTCGTAAACCTTCAGTTATTTCGCGGGCTCTGAGAGCCTATTGGAGCCCTGGGAATTGTCACGTTACAGCTAAGATCCTTACTTTTCAATAAAAAGATGCAAGACGCACGACTCCTTGTCAGACAGGGTACTTCCTGCTTGAAACCTTGTCAGGTTTTTGCCTGCCATAGGAGTTCTGTTATACTCACAGACACCATTCAAACAGTTTTAGAAAATTCAGAGTGTTTTCTATCCAAACCTGAACAATAATATGCATATTCTAGCTTCTGAGTTGGTGTAGGAGGCAGTTAAAAATGGGAACATATTTTTCCAAAATTCTCAATACTGCCCCCTAGCCCAGACAGGTTAAACTCTGTAACTGTTTTAAAGTCACCATTGGCCTCATCATGGTGAAATGGCGGTTTCCGGTTTCTCATGGCGGTTTCCTTCCTTTCCGGCAACTGAGTTAGGAAGGACGACTGTGTCTTTGTAGTGACAGGGTGTATTGATACACAATCCAAAGTGTAATTAATAACTTCACTGTGCTCAAAGGGATATTCAATGTCTGCTTTTCTTATTTTTACCCATCTACCAATAGGAGCCCTTTTTGAGAGGCATTGGAAAACCTCTCTGGTCTTTGTGGTTGAATCTGTGTTTGAAATTCACTGATCGACTGAGGGACCTTACAGATAAATGTATGTGTGGGGTACAGAAATGAGGTAGTCATTGAAAAATCATGTTAAACACTATTATTGCACACAGAGTGAGTCTAATGCAACTTAATATGTGACTTGTTAAGCACATTTTTACTCCTGAACTTATTTAGGCTTGCCATAACACAGGGGTTGAAAACTTTTTGACTCAAGATATTTCAACTTTCGATTTGTTAATTATTTTGTAAGAAAATCAAAAAATCTAATTCCATTTTGACATTATGGGGTATTATACAATGGGTGGTTCTAATCCTGAATGCTAATTGGTTAAAACAGCATTCCAGACAGTGTCTATTCCACAAGTTACCATCGGCTAAATCTATGATGTTAAAATGCCTATTTACTCTGTTCCATCTGACTACGCAATCCACTGTCTCATCAGCCCAGCCAGGCAATTTATAAACTTGATCTCCACTATAGAAAGCATCTAGACATTGTCTCACATTTCTATTAGACTAACATTTCGTTTTCAACAGAGGAGATGTGTATAAACTTTGCTGTCTGTTTATCCAAAATTTGCAACATTGTTTCAATATTCAAATTCGACCTCCATCTGTCCCATAATAATGAACGTGTCGGGAGTCGGGACAAGACAGACAGACAGGCAGCGTTTCTTAGCCAGTCGAAATCATGAATCAGCTGGCATAATTTTTATGGATATATACAAAGAAATGCAAATATAAAAGGTCAAACAAAATGAGGTGCAGCTAGTTTGCAGTGTTTCCAGCTTCAGTTTGAAGTGATTGTGTTAGCTGTGTTGTTGGCTAGCTCCTCTGAACAATAGTGTCCTGACGAGAGAGCACATTTTCTATACCAGGCGAGAAAACCGCTTAAACAAATGCAAATGCAGCTACTGTTGTTATTCTGGCTTCATTGTTTGACGTGACTGTAAATTAGCTGTCATTGGCTAGCTAACAAGCAAGGAATAGGAACATTGCCAGCCAGTATGGCAATGGAACATTTAGAACGAACGTCCATAGATACAGAACAAAAAGACCAAACGACTCGGTCGCGTCGATAGAACGAACGACCATCCGGCTTGGGTAGCAACCCTAGATTTGTGTCAGGACTACAGTACCAGTCAAATGTTTGGACACAACTACTCATTCAAGGGTTTTTCTTTATTTTTAATATTTTATACATTGTTGAATAATAGTGAAGATATCAAAACTATGAAATAACACATATGGAATTATGTAGTTACCAAAAAAATGTTAAACAAATCTAAATATATTTTAGATTTTAGATTCTTCAAAGTAGCTACCCTTTGCCTTGATGACAGCTTTGCACACTCTTGGCATTCTCTGAACCAGCTTCACCTGGAATTCTTTTCCAACAATCTTGAAGGAGTTCCCACATACGCTTAACACTTGTTGGCTGTTTTTCCTTCACTCTGCGGTCCATATCATCCCAAACCATCTGAATTGTGTTGAGGTTGGGTGACTGTGGAGGCCAGGTCATCTGATGCAGCACTTCATCTCGAGCCTAACAACACCTGTGCCAATATATCCTCCAAACACCAGCTTCTCAGGCATGATCAAATAAATAAAATAAAATAAAATGTTATTGGTCATGTACACGTGTTTCGCAGATGTTATTGCGGGTGTAGCGAAATGCTTGTGTTTCCAACAGTGCAGTAATATTTAACAAGTAATGTCTAACAATTTCACAACAGTACACTCAATACACACACGTAAGTAAAGGAATGAAATTAAGAATATATAAAAATTTGGATGAGCAACGTCAGTGTGGCATAGACTAAGATACAGTACTATAGAATAGAATACAGTATATACATGTGAGATGGGTAATGCAAAATATGTAAACATTATTAAAGTGACAAGTGTTCCATTATTAAAGTGGCCAGTGATTTCAAGCCTCTAATGTGCTAGTGATTGCTATTTAACAGTCGGATGGACTTGACATAGAAAATGTTTTTCAGTCTCAGTCACAGCTTTGATGCGCCTGTACTGACCTTGCCTTCTGGATGATGAACAGGCAGTGGCTCGGGTGATTGTGGTCGCCTTGATGATCTTTTTGGCCTTCCTGTGACATCGGGTCCTGGAGGGCAGGTAGTTTGCTCCCGGTGATGCATTGGGTTGACCACAGCACCCTCTGGAGAGCCCTGCAGTTGCGAGCGGTGCAGTTGCCGTACCAGGCGTTGAAACAGCCGACAGGCGTTGAAACAGCCCTGTAGGCTGTCTTGTCATTGTTGGTAATCAGGCCTACTACCGTTGTGTCCCAAACTTGATGATTGAGTTGGAGGTATGCGTGGCCACGCGGTCATGGGTGAACAGGAGGGGAACAGGAGGGGAACGCACCCTTGTGGGGCCCCAGCATTGAGGATCAGCGAAGTGGAGGTGTGGTTTCCTACCTTCACCACCTGGGGGGCCCCATCAGGAAGTCCAGGACCCAGTTGCACAGGGTGGGGTTAGGATCCACGGCCTCGAGTTTAATGATGAGCTTGGAGGGTACGTTGGTGTTGAATGCTGAGCTGTTGTCAATAAACAGCATTCTTACATAGGTATTCTTCTTGTCCAGATGGGATAGGGCAGTGTGCAGTGCGATGGAGATTGCATCGTCTGTGGATCTATTGAGGCGGTAAGCAAATTGAAGTGGGTCTAGGGTGTCAGGTAAGGGAGAGGTGATATGATCCTTGACTAGTCTCTCAAAGCACACTTCATGATGACAGAAGTGAGCGCTACGGGGCGATAGTCATTTAGTTCAGTTAACTTTACTTTCTTGGGTATAGGAAAAATGGTGGCCATCTTGAAGCATGTGGGGACAGCAAACTGGGATAGGGAGAGATTGAATATGTCCTTCAAGACTCCAGCCAGCTGGTCTGCGCATGCTCTGAGGACGTGGCTATGGATGCCATCTGGGCCGGCAGCCTTGCGAGGGTTAACACGCTTAAATGTCTTACTCACGTTGGCCACAGAGAAGGAGAGCTCACAGTCCTTGTTAGCAGGCCGCGTCGGGGGCACTGTGTTATCCTCAAAGTTATCCTTAATAGTCACAGTGGGTACATCTCCTATATACTTCCTGATAAACTCAGTCACCATGTCAGTGTATTCGTCTTTGTTATTCTCGGAGGCTACCCAGAACATATCCCAGTCCGCGTGATTAAAAAAGTCTTGAAGCGAGGATTCCGATTGGTCAGACCAGCGTTGAATAGTCCTTAGCACTGGTACTTCCTGTTTGAGTTTCTGCCTATAGGAAGGGAGGAGCAAAATGGAGTCGTGATCAGATTTTGATGGAGGGCAGGGCCTTGTAGGCATCCCGGAAGTTGGAATAGCAGTGGTCAAGTGTTTTAGCAGCACGAGTACTACATTCAATGTGTTGATAGAATTTCAGTAAAGTTTTCCTCAAATTTGCTTTGTTAAAATCCCCAGCTACAAAAAATGCATCCTCAGGATGTGGTTTCCAGTTTGCATAGTCCAGTGAAGTTCTTTGAGGGCCGTCGTGGTATTGGCTTGAGAGGGAATATACACGACTGTGACTATAACCAAAAATAATTATCTTGGGAGGTAATACGGTCGTCATTTGATTGAGAGGGATTCTATATCGGGTGAACAAAAGGACTTGTGTTCCTGTGTGTTATCACAATCACAACATGAGTAGTAATCATGAAACATACCCTCATCAATGCCCTTCTTCCCGGAGAGATATTTATTCCTGTCTGCGCGATGGACTAAGAACCCAACTGGCATTACGGACTCAGAATAACCCTAGAGAGCCATGTTTCCGTGAAACAGAGTATGTTACAATCCTGATGTCTCTCTGGAAGGAAATCCTCACCCTGAGCTCATCAACTTTATTATCCAGAGACTGAACATTAGCGCGTAATATAATCGGAAGCGATGGGTGGTGTGCGCGCCTCCTGAGTCGGATTAGAAGTCCACTCCGAATACCTCTTCTCTGCTGGCATTGTTTTGGATCGGTCTCTGGAATCAGTTCAATTGCCCTGCGTGGTACGAAGAAAGGATCCGATTCGGGAGAGTCATAATCCTGGTTATAATCCTGGTTGTAATGCTGGTAATGCTGGTGAGTTACCGTCGCTCTGAAATCCAAAAGTTATTTGGCTGTATGTAATAACACAATACATTTTCTGGGCTAGTAATGTAAGAAATAACACATAAAAAACAAAATACTGCTAAATTGCCTAGGGGCTTTCTATCGGTGCCATTTCAGTTGGATGTTTGTGTGACATAAAAGTAACACAAAATCTCAATTTAATCAATTTTAAATTCAGGCTGTAACACAGCAAAATGTGTAAAAAGTCAAGGGATGTGATCCCAATTCTAATAGTAGCAGCTTCTGACTAGTTCATGTTCTAGTAGCCTATGCTAGACCTAATAGCTATTACATGAACTCTGACCTGGCAAACCTGTTGTTATTGTCTTCTGTGGAATTCATAATATTGTTGGACAGGTTTAAATGCTCTTTGTTCTTTGTATCCGTAGAGACAGTCATTTTTTCCTGTAGTCAATCCTCCAATCAGAAATTGCGTGAACACTCATTTAGAATACCTGAAGCTTTAACTGTGTGTGTGTGTGTGTGTGTGTGTGTGTGTGTGTGTGTGTGTGTGTGTGTGTGTGTGTGTGTGTGTGTGTGTGTGTATGTGTGTGTGTGTGTGTGTGTGTACGCAAGTGTGTACGCAAGTGTTAAACTTCAAAAACATTGATGAGGGAGTAGGCCTAAAACTTTGGAAGAATTTTGTTTCTGAATTCTTTTTTGTTTCCATCCCTTACAGTCAAAACATAGTCTGCCTGTAACTCAATCTTTCTTTCGGGAGAAACTTTAGCTAATTAAACATTTTTGATTAATCACGATTAACTACAGAAAATCATGCGATTAATCATAATTACTTTGTTTAATTGTTTGACAGCCCTAAGTCAAATACAGTACATCATTACATGCACCAGGGATGTGGTGTGCTCGTTGGCTGGCTTGCTATCCAATCAGCTACTGTAGCTGTGTTTGGAAGGCTGATTTTTACATGGTATGACAGAGAGAGGTCAAGTGTCCTGACCTGTGATGACGATGATGACAGATGACCCATCGTCATAGTGATGTGGTAATCTAACAAGTCAGAGTAGAGTCAACAGGGTCATTGTTGAACACACTAGATCACTGTCAGTAGAGCATCATGGTAATGCTTCTCCTCCTCTGACTCCTAGAGATACACTGTACTATCTCTCGATATCAGAACCAACACTAGAACAAAACCAAGCAAAACTCCCACATGTAACCTCTCTATGTAACCATCCACCCTTGTCTAAGGTAATGGGTTGTTGTGTGGAGTGGAACGCTACAGTACTGTAGCACTACTGAGCAGTTCAATTTGGCTTGATGAGCAGCCTGCAGATACAGCTGCGTGTGTGTGTGTTTGTGTGTGTGTGCATGTGTGTGCGTACATGCGTGTGTGTACGTGTGTGCCTGTATGTGGAGTGCTTCTCAGGACCTCTCTCTCTCTCTCTCTCTCTCTCTCTCTGTGTCTCCATACTTTTAGACAAAAGTCTAAAAGTATTTGGTTTTAAATATACTTAAGTGTCTAAAGTTAATGTAATTGCTCAAATATACTTAAGTACCAAAAGTATAAGTATAAATCATTTCCAATTCCGTATATTAAGCAAACCAGATGGCACTATTTTCTGTTTTTTTAATTTACTAATAACCAGGGGCACACTCCAACACTCAGACATAATTTACAAACAAAGCATGAGTGTTTAATGAGTCTGCCAGATCAGAGGCAGTAGGGATGACCAGGGATGTTATCTTGATAAGTGTGTGAATTCGACCACTTTCCTGTCCTGCTAAGCATTCAAAATGTAATGAGTACTTTTGAGTGTCAGGGAAACGTATGGAGTAAAAAGTATATTTTCTTTAGGAATGTAGTGATGTAAAAGTTGTCAGAAATATAAATAGTTAAGTACAGATACCCACCAAAAAACAACTTAAGTAGTACTTTCAAGTATTTTTACTTAAGTACTTTACACCACTGTAAAAAGGTTTCTATTTGGTTCTAATAGGCCATTGAGGGACGTTTCATGATGGTCAAGGGGACATCGCATGATGGTCCCAAGGGAACGCTGTCTGGGAGACCTTTGTCTAGTTCTATCACGGATCAAGGTAAGACCCAAGTGCAGACTGTGTGAAGTAACAATGTTTATTGTAACAACAGGGGCAGGCAAACAACAGGTCAAGGCTGGCAGGAGTCTATAATCCAGAGGTGGAGCAAAGGTACAGGATGGCAGGCGGGCTCGGAGTCAGGACAGGCAATGGTCAAACCCAGGAGGTTGAGAAAAGAGAAACTGGAAAAGGCAGGAGCTGAGACACAAAACGCTGGTAGGCTTGAACAAACAAGACAAACTGGCACAGACAGACAGAAAACACAGGATAAATGGATAAATGGGGAAGATGGGCGAGACTTGGAGTGTGTGGAGACAAGCACAAGGACAGGTGAAACAGATCAGGGCGTGACAAGTTCCCTGTAAGTTACCAGGACATCACTGATGACCATGACAGGACATTTTTAGGATGTTCTCAGAACTTTCATTTTACTAGTCATTAGAACATTGCGTGATGGCTCCTAGGTAACGACCCTGCAAACAACAATGTGTCATTAGGACATCCCTGGAACGTCACGAAATGGTTGCCTAAAGTGGTCAGGACTTTGTGTCATGGTCCCCCGGATGTTTTGTCTAGTTCCTGTTGGTCCCGGGAACCTCCCCAAGGACATTTTTAGGACGTTCTTCTGATGTTTACGTCCCCGGGACATACCGGGAACTAGACAAAACATCCAGAGGACCATGACACAACATCCCAAGAACACCCGAAAAATATCTTTGGGGACATCCCCAAGGACAAACCGGGAACTAGAGAAAATATCAGGAGGATACAGGTGTGACGACCATCCCACTCTGTCTGCTGAGTTCTTTATCTTTGCTCTTGTTTTCCTTAATAGGATGTCGGTGGGCGGACAGTGAAATGTAAATTTGTGCCATGTAAATCTGCTGAAACCCTATTATGCACGTTCCTCTGGGGGTGAAGAATGGGCGTCCGCAGAGAACAGTAAACCTGTACTTTTGGCCGGTACTGTTACATCGCTGGGTTCTTCTTTTTGTCATGCTAGGTCCATGCATGGTGAGGAGGATGTCCCTGGTGCCGACGATTGTGTACTTTAAGGTAGATTGAAAAATTCAGAGACACTGGATGTTTTGGATAGCCTTCTCACTCATCTACCTGCTGATAGGTGAGACGAGTTGGTCGGTCTGGTTCTGAGATTTCCAGTTTTGTTTTCTGATACACCTACACATACAAACTTAATAGAACACGACATTGACATTGGGGATGCTGACCCCATCCTTCAGCGGTTCTATAGAGTTTCTTCAGATAAATGGCGTTGTCTCTAAGTCACTAAGCCAGATTGTTTTCCTCTTCCTCGGATGGAAGACTGCATTGATCAGGTCGGAGCAGCAAAGTTTGTGAGCAAGTTTGACCTGTTAAAGGGCTATTGGCAGGTGCCACTGATGAGTAGGGCACATGAAATCTTTGCCTTTATTACACGCTCCGGTCTGTACTCGTATTCGGTTATGAGGGGCCTGCGTAATGCACCTGCCACTTTTCAGCACCTTATGAATAGGGTTGTCTCCGGTCTGGTCAAATGCGCTGTTTATCTGGACGATGTAGTGGTTTATGCAGATACTTGGGAAGAGCATCTGTCCCATATTCAAGCCTTGTTTGACCACCTGGCTACGGGTCGCCTCATTATCAATCTGACTAAGTGTGAGTTTACTCAGGTCACCGTTAGGTACCTTGGTAAGGTGGTTGGACAGGGTGAAGGCATCCTGTTTTGGCTAAAGTGGTAGTTATTGATGCTTTTCCACCGCCAACTACTAAAAAGGAACTTTTGCGTTTCTTGGAAATTATTGTTTATTACTGTAGTTTCTGTAGGAACTTCTCTACTGTAGTCACTCCCCTGCTGTCCTCGTTTTCATCTTTCTTCTTAAAGGTTTTTTCCTTTGCACAAAGGTTGCTCAGGTCTGGGGAGGACGAGGTTGGCTGGGGCAGTGGGGTAGCGGTAACCAGGGCAGTACGTTGTTTGTGTTTATGTTTGGTTGGTGTGGTGTTCCCGCTGCGCTTTTAATGTGACGAAATAGCCTAATAGTCTATCAATATTCTAAGCTAAACGTTCTGATCTGTTATGTTTTCAAATCATCGTTAGAGACGCATCATGCAGCCTTACACTGTATTAAAATCCCAACATATAGCCCTACGTTTGTAGAACAACTAATGCTACATTAATAACTCTAGGACTACTTTTTTTTGATAAACACTAACTGTGAATGAAGCATATATGAGTACCTATTTCTGTGTTAGCTGCTCAACACAGAATAGCTGCATGTGTGCACTCCCTCAAATTATTTGGAGAAAATATCCTTTCTACAGTGGCTTGCGAAAGTATTCACCCCCTTGGCATTTTTCCTATTTTGTTGCCTTACAACCTGGAATTAAAATAGATTTTTGGAGGTTTTGTATCATTTAATTTAAACAACATGCTTTGAAGATGCAAAATATGTTTTATTGTGAAACAAACAAGAAATGAGACAAAAACAATCTGAAAACTTGAACGTGCATAACTATTCACCCCCCATAAACCACTCAAGTGTTGCTTTAGCGGTGCTTTGGGTATTGTCCTGCTGGAAGGTGAACCTCTGTCCCAGTCTCAAATCTCTAGAAGACTGAAACAGAATTTCTCAAGAATTTCCCTGTATTTAGCCCCATCCATCATTCCTTAAATTATGACCAGTTTCCCAGTCCCTGCCGATAAAAAACATCCCCACAGCACGATGCTGCCACCACATGGTGTTCTCTGGGTGATGACAGGTGTTGGGTTTGCACCAGACACAGTGTTTTCCTTGATGGCCAAAAAGCTCAATTTTAGTCTCATCTGACCAGAGTACCTTCTTCCATATGTTTAGGGAGTCTCCCACATGCCTTTTGGCGAACACCAAACGTGTTTGCTTATTTATTTTTTTTAAGCAACGGCTTTTGTCGGGCCACTCTTCCGTAAAGCCCAGCTACTCCGGAGTGTATGTTATTTTTCCAACTTAATTGAGGAAAATAAGAACAATCCGAAACGTATTTTTGATACTGTCGCAAAGCTAACTAAAAAGCAGCATTCCCCAAGAGATGATGGCTTTCACTTCAGCAGTAATGAATTCATGAACTTCTTTGAGGAAAAGATCATGATCATTAGAAAGCAAATTACGGACTCCTCTTTAAATCTGCGTATTCCTCCAAAGTTCCGTTGTCCTGAGTCTGCACAACTCTGCCAGGACCTAGGATCAAGGGAGACACTAAAGTGTTTTAGTACTATATGTCTTGACACAATGATGAAAATAATCATGGCCTCTAAACCTTCAAGCTGCATACTGGACCCTATTCCAACTAAACTACTGAAAGAGCTGCTTTCTGTGCTTGGCCCTCTTATGTTGAACATAATAAACGGCTCTCTATCCACCGGATGTGTACCAAACCCACTAAAAGTGGCAGTAAAAAAGCCTCTCTTGAAAAAGCCAAATCTTGACCCAGAAATGATTTTAAAAAACTATCGGCCTATATTGAATCTTCCATTCCTCTCAAAAATGTTAGAAAAATCTGTTGCGCAGCAACTCACTGCCTTCCTGAAGACAAACAATGTATACGAAACGCTTCAGTCTGGTTTTAGACCCCATCATAGCACTGAGACTGCACTTGTGAAGGTGGTAAATGACCTTTTAATGACGTCAGACCGAGGCTCTGCATCTGTCCTCGTGCTCCTAGATCTTAGTGCTGCTTTTGATACCATCGATCACCACATTATTTTGGAGAGATTGGAAACCCAAATTGGTCTACATGGACAAGTTCTGGCCTGGTTCAGATCTTATCTGTCGGAAAGATATCAGTTTGTCTCTGTGAATGGTTTGTCCTCTGACAAATCAACTGAACATTTCGGTGTTCCTCAAGGTTCCGTTTAAGGACCACTATTGTTTTCACTATATATTTTACCTCTTGGGGATGTCATTCGAAAACTTAAATTTCACTGCAATGCGGATGACACACAGCTGTACATTTCAATGAAACATGGTGAAGCCCCAAAATTGCCCTCGCTAGAAGTCTGTGTCTCAGACATAAGGAAGTGGATGGCTGCAAACTTTCTACTTTTAAACTCAGACAAAACAGAGATGCTTGTTCTAGGTCCCAAGAAACAAAGAGATCTTCTGTTGAATCTGACAATTAATCTGGATGGTTGTACAGTCGTCTCAAATAAAACTGTGAAGGACCTCGCGTTACTCTGGACCCTGATCTCTCTTTTGAAGAATATATCAAGACTGTTTCAAGGACAGCTTTTTTCCATCTACATAACATTGCAAAAATCTGAAACCTTCTGTCCAAAAATGGCACAGAAAAATTAATCCATGCCTTTGTTACTTCTAGGTTGGACTACTGCAATGCTCTACTTTCCGGCTACCCGGATAAAGCACTAAACAAACTTCAGTTAGTGCTAAATACGGCTGCTAGAATCCTGACCAGAACCAAAAAATTGTATCATATTACTCCAGTCATAGCCTCCCTACACTGGCTTCCTGTTAAGGCAAGGGCGGATTTCAAGGTTTTACTGCTAACCTACAAAGCATTACATGGGCTTGCTCCTACCTATCTTTCCGATTTGGTCCTGCCGTACATACCTACACGTACGCTACGGTCACAAGACGCGGGCCTCCTAATTGTCCCTAGAATTTCTAAGCAAACAGCTGGAGGCAGGGCTTTCTCCTATAGAGCTCCATTTTTATGGAATGGTCTGCCTACCCATGTGAGAGACGCAGACTCAGTGTCAACCTTTAAGTCTTTACTGAAGACTCATCTCTTCAGTAGGTCCTATGATTAAGTGTAGTCT
Source organism: Salmo trutta (assembly GCF_901001165.1). Taxonomy (NCBI): domain Eukaryota; kingdom Metazoa; phylum Chordata; class Actinopteri; order Salmoniformes; family Salmonidae; genus Salmo; species Salmo trutta. The sequence goes on from NC_042973.1 coordinate 34,049,167, forward strand.
GGCCCAGGGGTGTGAAGGTGAACGGAAAGGCTGGAGCAACGAACCGCCCTTGCTGTCTCTGCCTGGCCGGTTCCCCTCTCTCCACTGGGATTCTCTGCCTCTAACCCTATTACAGGGGCTGAGTCACTGGCTTACTGGTGTTCTTCCATGCCGTCCCTGGGAGGGGTGCGTCACTTGAGTGGGTTGAGTCACTGATGTGGTCTTCCTGTCTGGGTTGGCGCCCCCCTTGGGTTGTGCCGTGGCGGAGATCTTTGTGGGCTATACTCGGCCTTGTCTCTGGATGGTAAGTTGGTGGTTGGAGATATCCCTCCAATGGTGTGGCGGCTGTGCTTTGGCAAAGTGGGTGGGTGGGGTTATATCCTACCTGTTTGGCCCTGTCTGGGGGTTTCATCGGATGGGGCCACAGTGTCTCCTGACCCCTCCTGTCTCAGCCTCCAGTATTTATGCTGCAGTAGTTTATGTGTCGGGGGGCTAGGGTCAGTCTGTCACATCTGGAGTATTTCTCTTGTCTTATCCAGTGTCCTGTGTGAATTTAAATATGCTCTCTCTAATTCTCTGTTTCTCTCTCGGAGGAGTACCTGAGCCCTAGGACCATGCCTCAGGACTACCTGGCATGATGACTCCTTGCTGTCCCCAGTCCACCTGGCCGTGCTGCTGCTCCAGTTCCAACTGTTCTGCCTGCAGCTATGGAACCCTAACCTGTTCACCGGACGTGCTACCTGTCCCAGACCTGCTGTCCCAGACCTGCTGGAACCCTGACCTGTTCACCGGACGTGCTACCTGTCCCAGACCTGTTGTTTTCAACTCTCTAGAGACAGCAGGAGCGGTAGAGATACTCTCAAAGATTGGCTATGAAAAAGCCAACTGAGACTTACTCTTGTGTTGCTGACTTGTTGCACCCTCGACAACTACTAAGATTATTATTATTTGACCATGCTGGTCATTTATGAACATTTGAACATCTTGGCCATGTGCTGTTATAATCTCCACCCGGCACAGCCAGAAGAGGACTGGCCACCCCTCATAGCCTGGTTCCTCTCTAGGTTTCTTCCTAGGTTTTGGCCTTTCTAGGGAGTTTTTCCTAGCCACCGTGCTTCTGCACCTGCATTGCTTGCTGTTTGGGGTTTTAGGCTGGGTTTCTGTACAGCACTTTGAGATATCAGCTGATGTAAGAAGGGCTATATAAATACATTTGATTTGATTTGATTTGATTTAAAGTGGTCCTATGGACAGATACTGTAATCTCCGCTTTGGAGCTTTGCAGCTCCTTCAGGGTTATCTTTGTTCTCTTTGTTGCCTCTCTGATTAATGCCCTCCTTGCCTGGTCCGTGAGTTTTGGTGGGCGGCCCTCTCTCAGCAGGTCTATTGTGGTGCCGTATTCTTTCCATTTTTTGAACAATGGATTTAATGGTGCACTGTGGGATGTTCAAAGTTTGTGATATTTTTTATAACCCAACCCTGATCTGTACTTCTCCACAACTTTGTCCCTGACCTGTTTGGAGAACTCCTTGGTCTTTGTGGTGCCGCTTGCTTGGTGGTGCCCCTTGCTTAGTGGTTGTGCAGACTCTGGGGCCTTTCAGAACAGGTGTATAATATATATATATATATATATATATACACTGAGATCATGTGACAGATCATGTGACACTTAGATTGCACACAGGTGGACTTTATTTAACTAATTATGTGACTTCTGAAGGTAATTGGTTGCACCAGATCTTATTTAGAGGCTTCTTAGCAAAGAGGGTGAATACATATGCACGCACCAGTTATTTTTAAGTTATTTTTTTCATTTCACTACACCTATTTGCACTATTTTGTGTATGTCCATTACATGAAATCCAAACAAAAATATATTTAAATTACAGGTTTTAATGCAACAAAATAGAAAAAATGCCAAGGGGATGAATACTTTTGAATACTTTTTGCAAGGTATTCTTTATACTATAAAATAATATAAAATAATGCCACATAATTCTAAGCAAATCTTGTCTGCTAAATGAACTAGTGCAGCCCACAGCCATTTGGCATAGCCAGATCAGAGGATCTTATTCTGTTCTTCTGAAATAGAATACATTTTCTTCGTATCATGCTTCTTCAGACCTGTCTAAAATAAAAAATGGATTTATTGTGAAGGTATAGGCTATATTACATGGATTTATTCGACTTTTTGAAATGTAGATGTTCCAAAGGTCTGCATCAGTGTGTGTGGAAGCCAGGAGATATTAAATGTGTTTATGTTAAGTAACGGTCAAATCAAATCTAATTGTATTTGTCACATGCGCCGGTGTAGACCTTACAATGAAATGCTTACTTACAAGACCTTAATCAACAATGCAGTTTTAAGAAAAAAAATATAGAAATATAACAAATGATGAGGGAGAGGTTGTTATCCTGGCACCACACCGCTAGGTCTCTGACCTAGGTCTCTGACCTCCTCCCTATAGGCCGTCTTATCGTTGTCAGTGATCAGGCCCACCACTGTGGTTTCGTCAGCAAACTTGATGGTGTTGGAGTCGTGCTTGGTCATGCAGTCATGGTGAACAGGGAGTACAGGAGGGGACTGAGCATGCACCTCTGAGGGGCCCCTGTGTTGAGGATCAGCATGGCATATGTAATGTTACCTAGCCTTACCCCCTGGGGGCACCCATCAAGAAGACCAAGATTCAGCTGCAGAGGGAGGTGTTTAGGTCCAGGGTCCTTAGCTTAGTGATGAGCTTTGAGGGCACTATTGTGTTGAACGCTGAGCTGTAGTCAATGAATAGCATTCTCATGTAGGTGTTCCTTTTGTCCAGGTGGGAAAGGGTAGTGTGGAGTGCAATAGAGATTACGTTATCTGTGGATCTGTTGGGGCGGTATGCAAATTGGAATGGTTCTAGGGTTTCTGGGATAATGGTGTTGAGCCATGACCAGCCTTTCAAAGCACTTCATGGCTACAGACGTGAGTGCTACGGGTCGGTAGTCATTTAGGCAGGTTGCCTTGGTGTTCTTGGGTACAGGGACTATGGTGGTCTGCTTGAAACATGTTTGTTTTACAGACTCGGTCAGGGACAGGTTGAAAATGTCAGTGAAGACACTTGCCACTTGGTCAGCGCATGCTCGGAGTACACGTCATGGTAATCCGTCTGGCCCTGCGGCCTTGTGAATGTTGACCTGTTTAAAGGTCTTACTCACATCGGCTATGGAGAGCGTGATCACGCAGTCATCCGGAACAGCTGATGCTCTCATGCATGCTTCAGTGTTTCTTGCCTCGAAGCGAGCATAGAAGTTATTTTGCTCATCTGGTAGTTCCGTGTCACTGGGCAGCTCGCAGCTCTGCTTCCCTTTGTAGTCCATAATAGTTTGCAAGCCCTGCCACATCCGTCGAGTGTCGGAGCCAGTGTAGTATGATTGAATCTTATGGCTTCTGGTTGGGGTATGTACGTACGGTCACTGTGGGGACAACGTCATCGATGCACTTATTGATGAAGCCAGTGACTCCCAATGCCATTGGAAGAACCCCGGAACATAATAGAGTCTGCTAGTAAAACAGTCCTGTACCTTAGAATCTGCGTCCTCTGACCACTTCCTTATTGAGCGAGTCACTGGTACTTCCTTGACAGTACATACTGTCAGTAGAAAACAAAGCTAGCTAGCTAGCTAAGGTGTCGGCAGTAGTGGCAGATCTGAAGTGCGAGAGAGAGACAGTGTAACCTGAAGTACAATTTTTGTTTTCCGCTGATGATATGTTACCTTAGCTTTTGTGTGAAGGAAAATCATCCGATTGAATAGCCTATTGTAGCTTCATTCATAGTATATATACTGTAGCTAGCTAGCTAGTTTGTCATTCGTTCATGATTTCAGAATAAGGGAGGGTTTTGATGTGCTGATAAGATAGTGCCGCGGAAACCTGTGTTACAAGCTAGCATCCACCGAACCGATGTGAAAGTGCTCCATTGCTGTTTCATCCTATGTTTAGATTAAAAACGATATTAATACTCAGAATTTTGCAATAATACTATACATATAGATTATGAAAGCAAAGACGTTGTTTTGTTAAAACCAGATGAAACCCCCAAACTATGCAACATTACCAGTTATTGTTTATGGCCATCTCTGACGTTGTCACCATAAAACGGACGTTGTCGCCATAAAACCAAGAAGGTGAATCATTCTAATAAGTTTGGTTGTACTAAAATTAAATGAAAAACAAGCAATCTGAAAAAAACAACAACAAATACATGTAAACTGTAATGATATCATAAAACTGCCAGGATAAAAAAAATACACATTGCTTCTTTTTATTCTTGAACTAGGCAAGTCAGTTAAGGACAAATTCTTATTTATAATGACGGCCTAGGAACAATGGATTAACTGCCTTGTTCAGGGGAAGAACAACATCTTTACCTTGTTAGCTCTGGAATTCAATCTAGCAACCTTTCGGTTAGGCCAAATGCTCTAACCACTAGGCTACCTCCTAAGGGAGGGCTTGGGTTTTGAACAGATGAAACGGAAAATAAGCCATTTTTACAGGTTACAGATAACTTCGAAATACAATCTTCACCGGTATTCACAAAGATTCTCATCTCTTGTTTCATGATGGGCATGGGCACGAAGCCTACATCATAGAGGGGGTTTCATGCATGTTCAAAACGAGACCCGCATAGAAAAAACAATGTGTGCCTGCCGACAATACATAGATAAAAAGGGAATGTCAGCTCACTGTTTTACTCCTCTCAAAACTTTATATTTTAAATCAACTTTGAGGATTAAGATTTATTTCCAATGGGTCTCAGGAGCCAAACCAGTTATCAACAGTCTTGACTACTTTGCAATTGCATTGGGCAGACAAAAAAAGCCTTCATTTTTTATCAAATAAAACTAAATGAGGAAAAACATAAATTTTTGATGTGTCTAAATACAAAGTATATAGGCACCAAAAGCACATTAGCCTACTCTTGTTCCATGTGCATATGGGCACTGTGCATCATGGCTGAATAAGCTGAGTTTCCGCTGTCAAAATTCACATCCTAACCAACTGCGTTACTGCTAAAACCAACTTTTGGTTGGTCTTAAGTTTCTCTATCAGCGCTGCCTGAAATTAGCACTTTGGATCATGTTTTTAAGAACCCACCTCAAACATTTCTACCCCGCACATCTGAATGCAAGTGAGCTGATATAACCGGTAAATAGCTAAACCTGGTGTTGAGGCTGGAAAATGGCAGTGCGACAGTTTTTATATGACAAAATTGCAAACTAACGTGTATTTGACACTAGCACTGTCTTAATGCCAGCCAGAAACAGAGCCCTAGGAATGATTTTAGAAGGGCCGGGGTCCCTTTATAGGACTAGAGGGGGGCAGGAATGACGCCATCATGGGATAAATGATGATGCAATAATTATGACGGTTTGAATTTAGAAAACTCCTTTCTTCAGTGACATAATAGCCTAGTTTTGGCAGCATTTTGCAATAGTAACCGTGCCATTCCAAACACAAAAAAAACTGGAAAATAAACAAAAATACAAAACAGCGGAATATAAAGTGGATAATACCATGTGGGAGGACAATGTGCTTTTTTTGAGCATAAAATTAAGAAAATCGGTCCAAAACTGTAGGAGGAGATCCTCCTGTAATTTAGAATCCTTAGCCTATTTTAATTTTATTTATTTAACCTTTATTTAACCCTAATATCATGTATATTTGGCGTTGTTCATTATGTGTCTTTGATAGCTCTCTCTATGCAGCTATACCACACCACTGATTAGGCCTTCAGTGTACTTAGTGTACCCCCTAAATTTTACCACTGATCATCATGCCTGTCTCAATATAACTGCTAGCGTTCCTCAACCCTGCTTTCATAGTGATGTTAGAGAATGTTTTAATATATACAGCCCTAGTTGATCACTGTGAACTTACTGTAGCAGTAGAGGACCTATGTCACTTTATATCATACTGCATTTAACCTTGGCGTGGGTGTCTTCTCTCTGTATTTCTGGGTATGTAGAGGAGGCTGAGGAGGGATGAGTGGATTGGAGAAGGAAGGGGAAGATTGTGGTAATCAATGAGAAGTCTTGGATTTGGGAAACCCTTTTCATGTTTGGTAATCAGCTGATAGCAGGAAAGTCACTGGAGGAGAGAGGAGAGGAAAGGAGGATTTTTTTGAGAAAGACTGGTTTGGGAAGAGAGTTGCCTGAAAGAGTGCAAGAGTGGAGTGAAGGAATTATGGGCAAGGGGCTGAGTGGAAAGGAAAAGTAGAGAACAGTAAAACATATCAACTTGATGCAATAGCTGTACACTGTAAATAAAAGGGTTAAGGATCTGAACATAAGTAAACACTTTTCTGTAACACTTTTTTAGCGTGTCAAGGCATTTAGAATTTCAATGAAAATGTGTCAGTGTTTAGATTGTAAAAATCAGAACATGTTTATTCGCGGTAACACTTTTTAAATACATAAGCACATTTATTCAGCACAAGGCATTTAGGTTTTAAACACTACTGTAGGGTGTAAAGCCGTAGTTGCATATTTCCCAGCATGCCTTTCGAGTGAATGTGAGAGATGACTGTGTTTGTTAGTGACAGAGATACGGTAGTTGCATTAAAAAACTCTTATATCAGAAGCCTTCACCAAGTGACTGTCTAAGTCAGTGGTCACCAACCCTTTCTGAGTCAAAATCACTTTCGCAGTCAAAAAGAAAGCTGAGATCTACTGCTCAGAGGATTTTTTTACATTAACCTCAACACAAACAGTTTTGTAGGAATGAGGTTTGGACAGTAGGCCTGATACATTAGCACAGCATATTGGCTATATGATTGGCCTGCCAATATTGTTAAACAGACCATATTATATTTCAAAACTCAAGCTTTGATAATGAACCAGATTTTTTTTTTAGCACTTGTGAGGCACTGTGGAGCATGAATTGAAATAATTAGCATTTTTATTTTACTGGACTGATGGTACCTGCGTCTGATGGTCAAAGAGGTCAAATCATGACGTCAGTGATCTTCAGCTTGAAAAATCAGAGCTCTAGAAAGATGCCAGAGTTTCCGACTTGGAATTCCCGAGTTGGATGACCGTTCCAAACTATTTTTCCCAACCGCCTCTCACGGTCCCTGCTCTCTCCTTCCTTTCTTCCGGAGACACTGACCAGAGAGCAGGGACACCGTCTTCCACCTGATGGCGAAACTCGAGTTGCACCACATCTGCCTCATGCACAAATTCATGTTGTTCCTTTGACCAGAGAAAGTTAAATATTCCTTAATATTACAATCGACACAACAAGCTGCTAATAATAATTAAACACAGAGCTATCGATACTTGGCTACTCATTCATTGCAGCTGCAGCCCGAGCGGAAGTACGGAGAAGTGCGTTTTTTAATAGTCTTGAATAAAAACAGTGACAGTGCTGAATTTACTGTCAACGAATACAGCTCTTTGCTGCATTCGTTGACAGTCTCTCTGTGGTCATGGTTTTAAAAGTTATTAAATGTTACGTAGGCTAGTAGCCTATTAAACTTGGCTGTGGCCAGGGTCCCGGAAACTCTGCAGCCACGGTGATTTGAGCTATCCGATTGGGCAGTGCAGTAGGTGCACTGGATTAGTCACAGATATCCCAGTCCGCCGGGTAGGCGTAGTTTTTCTCATGGGAACACTTTGCTTAACCGGTGCCCAGGACTTTTGAATCAAGTGCACATACCGGCAACAGCTCAACACGATTTAAAAAAAGAAACGCAAGCCTTTATCGTTCGCTGGCTTTTCTACAGAAATATTTGGTGATCGACTCGGAATACCTTGAAGATCGACCAGTCGATCGCAATCAACCGGTTGGCGACCACTGGTCTAAGTGAATGTGAATGTGTAAACCTTTTATGACCATATATTATTCATTTCATAAGGCCTTTAGTTATGCCCTAGTTGTCATTGACATTGTGGTCTGAAAAATCCTGGCAGATGAGCCACATCAGACCTGCAATTCACAACACGATGGTTTGTTAATTGATTAGTAATTCCTGTAGGAGTCCAGCCAGAGGGAAGATATCCAACAATTGGACTAGTTTATCACCCACATCCTGCACTCAGAACGACTGCTACGGTGGATTAGCTTAGTAAAATGTAAGTTATTTGTCTTTGTTAAGTATAAGATGAATTAATAAGTCAACGTGCATGAGAAAACATAGATATTAAAACAAACTTTTAACAAAGCATGCTGGGAAATCTGATAATGGGACCCTCCCAAGTCTTTTTCACTCTGAGCGATAATTAACACAAGTGTTTAAAATCTTAACACTTAGAATAAAAAGGTGTTCTCCTGGTTGGAAAAAGCTGACTATCATGTTTAATCTTGCATTCTAAATGCCTGTGTTTAAGATGAGAACGCTTAATGGCAAATCGAAATGCATAATGTTTAATAAGTTCTTAAGGATCAGACCCTTTTTTTAAATTTCTGCCCTGAATGACATACCCAAATCTAACTGCCTGTAGCTCAGGACGAGAAGCAAGGATATGCATATTCTTGATACCATTTGAAAGGAAAAACTTTGACATTTGTGGAAATGTGAAATTAATGTAGGAGAATATAACACAATAGATCTGGTAAAAGATAATACAAACAAAAAAACATGCGTTTTCAAATACTTTTTTTATCATCTTTGAAATGCAAGCGAAAAAGCCATGAAATCACATAGGAGTTTAATGCAATTTAGATTTTGGCCAACAGATGACAGCAGTCTGTGTGCAAAGTTTCAGACTGATCCAGTGAAGCGTTACATTACTGCACAACATTTTGAATCAAGTCTGCCCAAATGTGCCGAATTGGTCAATTGATACATTTTCAAGTACATAACTATAGAGGACATACAAAAATGATATGGTAATAAAAATGTAAGTTAACACACTCCCACTGTAGAACCCAGTTCCTACATTTGAATATAGAAATAGATTTTATTTAACATAACTATGCTACATTTTATCTCTGGGACCCTCAGGATGACAAATCAGAGCAAAATTACTGAATGTAAGTACATTATACAGCATTCGAGGTGAATGTATCAAACCAGTTGCCGTGGTAAAAGTTTTTTGTTGCTGTGCACTCTCCTTAACCTGTTCAGGATAGGGGGCAGTATTTTCACGGCCGGATAAAAAACGTACCCGATTTAATCTGGTTATTACTCCTGCCCAGAAACTAGAATATGCATATAATTATTTGATTTGGATAGAAAACACCCCAAAGTTTCTAAAACTGTTTGAATGGTGTCTGTGAGTATAACAGAACTCATATGGCAGGCCAAAACCTGAGAAGATTCCATACAGGAAGTGCCCTCTCTGACCATTTCTTGGCCTTCTATAGCCTCTTTATCAAAAATAGAGGATCTCTGCTGTAACGTGACATTTTCTAATGCTCCCATAGGCTCTCAGAAGGCGCCAGAATGTGGAATGAGGTCTCTGCAGTCCCTGGGCGAAAAACAGTAGGGGTTTTGGAAAGTGGTTGTTCTGAGAACAATGACACTGGCGCACGCGTGCATGTGAAGACTCCATTTTCTATTTTCAGTGTTTGAACGAAAACAAGGTCTCCCGGTCGGAATATTATCCTTATTTTATGAGAAGAATCGCATAAAAATTGATTTTAAACAGCGTTTGACATGCTTCGAAGTACGGTAATGGAATATTTTGAATTTTTTTGTCACGATATGCGCCGGCGCGTCACCCTTCGGATAGTGTCTTGAACGCAAGAACAAAACGCAGCTATTTGGATATAACTATGGATTATTTGGAACCAAAACAACATTGGGTGTTGAAGTAGAAGTCCTGGGAGTGCATTCTGACGAAGAACAGCAAAGGTAATCCAATTTTTCTTATAGTAAATCTGAGTTTGGTGAGTGCCAAACTTGGTGGGTGTCAAAATAGCTAGCCATGATGGCCGGGCTATCTACTCAGAATATTGCAAAATGTGCTTTCACCGAAAAGCTATTTTAAAATCGGACAACGCGATTGCATAAAGGAGTTCTGTATCTATAATTCTTAAAATAATTGTTATGTTTTTTGTGAATGTTTATCGTGAGTAATTTAGTAAATTCACCGGAAGTTTTCGGTGGGTATGCTAGTTTTGAACGTCACATGCTAATGTAAAAAGCTGTTTTTGATATAAATATGAACTTGATTGAACAAAACATGCATGTATTATATAACATAATGTCCTAGGAGTGTCATCTGATGAAGATCATCAAAGGTTAGTGCTGCATTTAGCTGTGGTCTTGGTTTTTGTGACATTATATGCTAGCTTGAAAAATGGGTGTGTGATTATTTCTGTCTGGGTACTCTCCTGACATAATCTAATGTTTCGCTTTCGTTGTAAAGCCTTTTTGAAATCGGACAATGTGCTTAGATTAACGAGAGTCTTGTCTTTAAAATGGTGTAAAATAGTCATATGTTTGAAAAATTGGATTTTTGAGGTATTTGTAATTCGCGCCACGCTCTATCATTGGATATTGGCGAGGCGTTCCGCTAGCGGAACATCTAGATGTAAGAGGTTTTAAACAATAGCATGGTTTTTCCACTGTAATAGCTATTGTAAATTGGACAGTACAGTTAGATTAACAAGAATTTATGTTTTCTGCACATATAAGATATGTCTAAGTCAGGGAAAGTTGGTTGTTGCTTATAATGTCATCCTAGTCACATTAGCGCACGTTAGCAACAACCGTCCCGGAATAGGGACACCGATCCCGTAGAGGTTTTTAAACACTGACGTTGAGGTTATAAACGTGTCACATATTTCATTGTTTTAGAGTGTAGTTATCATGTGAGAAGAATGCAGCTTTAAATCCATTTCTTTCCTCTGTCACCTTTCATCTCTCTTTCTACATTTTTCTTTCATCTTCTTCTTTCGTTCTCTCTTTCTTTCAGTTTTTTCCCTCTCTAGGAATCAATGTCCTGATGGATCACATGCTTGGCACATTTCTTCCTTCCTCTCAGGAGTTGGGATGGGAGGACACAATCACTCCCTCTGCTGTCATTACCATCTACTGCCCCTGTCTCACACACACACACACACACACACACACACACACACACACACGTACACACACACACACACACACACACACACACACACACACACACACACACACACACGGTGTGGTCAGGGTATACAGACGCTGTGGCTGTGATCCATAAGTGCCCTGAGTGTCAAGCGACCTTGAGACATTCAAGTCCCTTTGGCCTTGCCTATACCAGCCTTGCTATGTGCGTATGTACAGTTGTAGGATCTTAATTTGACAAGTTTCAGAAAATAAACCTGCAGCAACAGGAAATGTGAATTATTATGTGGATTATAAGTAATGGACAATTTTCTAGGTGTTAATATTTTTTTTTTTTAGGGCAAATCAAGTCAGATTTTCTAAAATGGAAATTACAAGCATTTCATGCTGTGCAGGGTGATCAAAACTAAGCTCCTACACCTGTGTGTGTGTATGAGTTCACTGCAACTCTAAGGACCACATTGTGGATAACTTATTTTTGGTTTCAACAGTCATCTCATATGAGAATCCCTTACTTCAATGTTACATTTTATTTATATGATCTAAAGGATCATTCCCTTCATGTGTTACAGCACAATGGGACATAAATGAGGTCCCCCAGCCCAACTCTTTCTCCCTTCTCTCCCCCAACTCTCTCCCATGCTCGGCGAACATTAGCATTATCGATGGGCTCACCCCTTCACCCCAGACAGGGGCTCTTAAAAGAGAATAATTTTATGCAAATTAGATATTGATGAGCTAATGATTAATTGGCTGGTGGACGGTGTTAATATGCAGTAGCTGTCGTGTAATATGCATTTCTAATGACTCTGTCTGAGTCTGTTCAAACAAATGGGCCACTTTGATCATTGGGCTAGTGTGAAGCCTTTCAACATGTTAGCTTGGGGGTAAACTACAGCCCAGGGACTTAAACTGGCTACCATGGGAATGGAGATAGGGGGGAGAGGGAGAGAGCTAAAGAGGGAGAGAGAAAGTAAAACTGTGGAGAGAAGTCATTACTTCTTTGAGAGGGAAACAGTTAAAGGATGTTTATAGACACTGCATGCTGCACACTGAATAATGTTGCTTTAATCTAAATCAGGCCCTACAGTCCCACAGATATAACTACTGCTTTCTGTAATGCTACTGTTTCATTGATAGAGTGCAATTGTTTTCCTCTGATTGGTTTCATTGATAGATTATGGTAGATGATCATTTATGAATGAAAAAGAATCTCCCAGCCATTGTCACATCAAACAGCCTCACGTCTTGGAACACCATTACACATGTAGAACCTGTCTTGACCAATCGGAGCAGCCCTGGGAACAGGAAGTGCATTTAAGGTGAACTTAACTGTTATTCAATAAGCGCTCAGTGTCTCCCCTCAGACCCATCACCAGTCATAACAGTCAGGAGCACTCATAACCTCTGGTCAGATATCAACTGGAGAGTGGAACTGCCAGTTTGCACAAATGGTTCTCAATTCTATGTGTCCTTTTGGAGCAGGTGTGTTTCTTGGAGCATTGTTATATCAACATGGTTCCTTGATAGAATTTTCAAGACAGCTGGAACGCTTGATAGCAACATTAAGGCCTTTCAAATTCCATGAGAGAATAGCTAGTGTTGACATTGTTTTTCTAAAATGTAAAATAAAATAAAATAAAAAGCAGGACCCACAGGGAAAATCGCCCATTGGTCGCTCCCCACACAGAAGACACTCCCTCGTCTTGTCCCCTTGTGTGTTGGGTTTGAAGTGCTTCTCAAAGAAGTCTTGAGCCTCCTTGGCAGTGGAAAATGTGTGTGTTGTGTTCTAGAAGGTCAAGATTAGTTTTACTGGGTGGATGAAGCCACATCTCAGGTTTAGCATGCATTGCTGGGATCTTACCTCCCTGTAGGTCTCCCTCTGTTTTCGCAGTTCGGCACTCAGGTCTGGGACGATGCTAATCCTCTTTCCTGCATAGATCAGACCCCAGGATTCTGCTGCAAGACCAACAATTCGCCACTTCAAAGCTGTGGATTCATACACCAAGATCTGTTCTGACGAGTACCCATGCGATGCACTATCAGCGGCAAGCTTCTCCTGCCCGAACAGTTCATAGAAAAGATTGCTCATGAAGGAAGTTGGTTTGCCCGCTTCCACACCAGTTTCAAGTCCTGTACAGTGATTTTACGGGAATGATTTTCGAGATTCTATCTACTGTTATAGGAGTTTGGTTATCCCTTCCAACCTAGACTACAAGACCAAAAGTATGTGGACACCTGCTCGTCGAAAATCTCATTCCAAAATCATGGCCATTAATATGGAGTTGGTTCCCCCTTTTGCTGATATAACATCCTCCACTCTTCTGGGAAGACTTCCCACTAGATTTTGGAACATTGCTGCAGGGACTTGCTTCTATTCAGCCACAAGAGCATTAGTGAGGTCAGGCACTGATGTTGGGCGATTAAGCCTTGCTCACATTCGGCGTTCCGGTGAAACAGGAAAGGGCCTTCCCCAAACTGTTGTCACAAAGTTGGAAGCACAGAAGCGTCTAGAATATCATTGTATGCTGTAGCATTAAGATTTTCCTTCACTGGAACTAAGGGGCCTAGCCCGGACCATGAAAAACAGCCCCACACCATTATTCCTCCTCCACCAAACTGTACAGTTGGCACTATGCATTGGGGAAGGTAGTGTTCTCCTGGCATTCGCCAAACCCAGATTCGTCCGTCGGACTGCCAGAAGGTGAAGCGTGATTCATCACTCCAGAGAACGAGTTTCCACTGCTCCAGAGTCCAATGACGGCAAGCTTTACACCACTCCAGCCGACGCTTGGCATTGCGCATGGTGATCTTAAGCTTGTGTGTGGCTGTTTGGCCATGGAAACACATTTCATGAATCTCCTGACGAACAGTTCTTGTGCTGACGTTGCTTCCAAAGGCAGTCTGGAACTCGGTAGTGAGTGTTGAAACCGTGTCAGCACTCTGCGGTCTCGTTCTGTGAGCTTGTGTGGCTTACCACTTTGCAGCTGAGCTGTTCTTGCTCCTAGACGTTTCCACTTCACAATAACAGCACTTACAGTTGACCAGGATAGCTCTAGCAGGGCAGAAAGTTGACGAACTGACTTGTTGGAAAGGTGGCATCCTATGACGGTGCCAAATTGAAAGTGAATGAGCTCTTTAGTAAGGCCATTCTACTGCCAATGTTTGTTTATGGAGATTACATGACAGGTGTATAAAATCGAACACACAGCCATCAATGAGTGAGGCTGACATAGCCGAATCCACTAATTTGAAGGGGTGTCCATATTGTGTTACGTTACAGCCTTATTCCAAAATGGAATAAATAGTTTTTTCCCTCATCAATCTACACACACTATCGGGTTCAATTCTGGGATCTGGCTGGGCCACTCAAGGACATTCAGAGACTTGTCCCAAAGCCACTCCTGGTCTGTGTCCTTTAGGTCTGTGTCCTTTAGGTGCCTTTTGGCAAACACTAAGTGGGCTGTCATGTGCCTTTTACTGAGGAGTGGCTTACGTCTGACCACTCTACCATCAAGGCCTGATTGGTGGAGTGCTGCAGAGACAATTGTCCTCAAGTTTCTCCCATTTCCACAGAGGAACTCTGGAGCTCTGTCAGAGTGACCATCGGGTTCTTGGTCACCTCCCCCGATTGCTCAGTTTGGCCGGGTGGCCAGCTCTAGGAAGAAAGAGTCTTGGTGGTTCCAAACATTTTACATTTAAGAATGATGGAGGCCACTGTGTTGTTGGGGACCTTCAATGCTGCAGAAATATTTAGGTACCCTTCCCCAGATCTGTTCCTCGACACAATCCTGTCTCTACAGACAATTCCTTTGACCTCATTGCTTGGTTTTTGCTCTGACATGCACTGTCAACTGTGGGACCTTATATAGACAGGTGTGTGCCTTTCCAAATCATGTCTAATCAATTGAATTTACCACAGATGGACTCCAATAAAGTTGTAAAAACATCTCAAGGGTGATCAATTGAAAAATAATGCACCTGAGCTCATAGCAAAGGGTCTGAATACTTGTGTAAATAAGATATTTGGGTTTTGGGTTTTTTCACACATTTCATACAAAAATTTCTAAAAACCTGTTTTTGCTTTGTCATTATGGGGTATTGTATGTAGATTGATTAGGGGGGAAAAACAATTGAATCCATTTTAGTATAAGGCTATAATGTAAAAAAAATATGAAAAGGGGAAGGGGTCTGAATACTTTCCGAATGCACTGTATAGTGTAGCTAGCACTGTTTCCAGGTCGCACCTCTGTCGCATTGGCTGTCCTCTCCAGACGTTCCACTTTGGTTGAATAGGCATCTACTTTAGCAGTGAGCACTGCTAATGATTCATTTACTGGTTTTAATTGTAATTGTAAGTCGAGGGCAATGGAGGACGGCTCATAATAATGGCTGGAATGGAGTCAATGGAATGGCATCAAACGTGGTTTCCATGTGGTTTATACCATTCCATTTACTCGAATACAGCCATTACTATGAGCTGTCCTCCCCTCACCAGCCTCCACTGGTCCTCCTGTATAGTAGCGGCCAGCTCTTTCTGTTGTGTTGAGAGACGCCATGTTCCCACAGTAGAATTGCAGACAGATCAATTCTAGCTTCTGGACCATAATAGACCTGCTAGTTATTTCTGTCCCACATCTTAATATGATGTTTAGCATTGACAAGTTTTAGGAAACAAGTCTGTTGATTCATAATAATTTGCAAAAGAAAGCCACGAAAATCCCACATGTTTCAATGCATGCCACCGGAAGCGGAACTCCATTAACCATTTATAAAGAGAAATTAGATTAGAACTCTGTGTGATCCGCGCTGTAGAAGATTACACACGTGTGCTGGAAACTGTTAACATCTTGGTTTGATAAGGCCAGTTGATTATTAAACTGAAACAACCTGAAATGACATGTATTTTTTTATCCCCGCAGCCTAATGTTAGATAACTGTGTTGAGATAATGAATTAGCAATATGTACACAAAGAAAGTTCACCGTATTTGTCTATTTGGCGGGGATATAAATGTCTGAGGTGGCAGAAAAGAAGCACAGTATTAGTGGTTTTCCAGGATGTGTCTAGGAACATCTCCACCAGGGATCCTTTGATCTTAGTTGTAATTAGTCCCCTCTAGTATTCCCCTGTTCTTTACTGCCAAGACAATACTCACAACCAACCAACACCACTTCACTTCTGCCTACTGCAGCGTTTTCTAAGTTTGCCTTTTTCTCCTAAAGGGTCTTAAACTCGGTTTTCTCGCTAAGAGTATCATGAATACATGCAGGTCATATTGGGTTGATCTATAGCGCTTCTTTCAATGTCATTTTTGTCTTTGTTCCCAGATCTTTGCCTTAAAAATTACATTTTATCCACAATAAATTCATAATGCAAACACATTTGAATCAATATTAATTTCAATCCTCTGTTGATGGAAAATCAATTGCATTTATATTAGTCAGTTGCATCTAAATCTTACCGGTCCCCTTCCACCACAGAAAATAAAAGATGAGAGTTGAAAGAGGGAGGCCCAAACACACTTACTAACTCTCCATTAGAGTCTCTCTATTTGGTCCTTTCAAAAGTGTGTATGTGAAAGGCAGTGATGTCACCCTGCGGTGGCCTGTCATCATGTGTGAAACAGAGGAGCAGTAGATACAGATCCTCTCTCCCACTGATCACTATTACACATAATTGGACAGGCCTGCCTTGACTTCTCTCTCTCTCTCTCTCTCTCTCTCTCTCTCGCTCTCTCTCTCGCTCTCTCTCTCTCTCTCTCTCTCTCTCTCTCTCTCTCTCTCTCTTCTTTACGTATGGATATGAAGAGAGGAGAATAAGAATGTTAGACAATGGATAGTGTAAGTAGGCCCTCTGGAGGGGTGTGTGTATCTGTAAATAGTTCAGGGAACACATGGCTGTGGCTGGGGCTGTTGTGACTGTGGGTGTATGGGTGTATGTGAGAGAGAGAGATATGGAGGGGGAGAGGGCAAGGGTGGGAAGAGGGGGTGTATGAGAGAGAGAGAAAGAGAGAGAGAGAGAGAGAGAATCTCTGTGTGTATATAGAGTAAAAAGCAAAGGTAAAGTTTAGTCTCCTTGGCAGTAGGAGTCCCTGGGTAAATCTCTCTTATCCCCTGAGCTGCTGTTATTTGGGAATGGAGATCCTTGATGAACCTCTCCCTGTCAACAACCTAAGAGCTGCCACGGTTGCCGTGAAAACAAGGCTTCTCTGGTCGCTGTGGGGAGCGCCATGGAGACCAGTGCCAACCTTCCAACATTCTAACTCCTAATCAGCCCCAGCTGTCAGATGGCACCTGGGCTGACACCTCTGGTTAAAACCTGTCTCCAGGCATGCGCTTATTAAAGCTGCAAGCAGAGAGAAAGCGGGGTGGAAGGAGAGAGAGGGGGGGGTGTGGCGAGAGAGAGAGAGACAGAGAGAGATAGAGAGGCGAGAGAGTGCACTCCTAGTATAAGTGAGTGTGTCAAGCATGAAGTGGATGCGTATTATTAGATAAGTAGCAGTTTGGATGGAGTGTGAACAAAGGCAGAGGTACAGTAGTGTGTGTGTAAGAGGGATGTCTGCGGGTGCTCCCCTCGCCCATGTAGAGAGTGACGAGGTCCCAGGATAGCGCTGCGGGGGACAGGTGAGGGACGGGGCTGTCACTGGACCTGACATTTGGGGCTGTATTCTACTCTAATCTCACACTCACACCATCTCACTCACACACACACTCAACTCTGAACAGTGAGACTATTGGGCTGTACCACTAAAGGTACTTTGTGGATTGCACCTCATTCTGGGGTAATTGGCAAAAGTTTTGGGCATCTGTTAAATCATGATTTGATAGGTAGTTGCAAACAGACCAACAAACAGCACGTGCAGACGTGCACACGCCCACAGCCTCTCATTCCTCTAGCAGCGGGGCCTTCGCTCAGAATAACAGTCCTGTCAAACAGCCATGGGGGGGGGGAATTATACTAATACTCTAAATCCCCCCCTTCCTTCCCTCCCCTCCTTCTGCCCTCCTTCCATCCTTTCTCTCTCTCCAACACTCTGCCACTCATAATTAGTCTTTTCATTGTTGCCAATTTACAGGCAATCCTTCCCATTAATGAAGCCAACTGTTCTAAATGGTGTCAGAGCAGAGCGGAGAAAAGGGAGGGGGAAAGAGAGGGAAGGAAAAGAGAGGGGTAATGATGTCAGCACAGTGGAGAGAGGGTGTGGGCAGTAGACATATTTCTGTGTTATACATGCATCTGTTTCAGCGTTATAGGATTTGTGTCAAAACATTAAACACACTGGCCTGTGACTGGGTATCAAATAAATAATACAAGTTTATTGGTTTGCTTTTATATTGCCATGTGCAAAGGTTATCTGGAGACTGCTGTGTTTTCTGGTATTGATAGTGCAACTCACAATGCCTTGGATGATGTTATATGTTCACATCCTGTAACAAGTGTATACGCTGTATTGTAATGGCTGTATACAGTATTGTATTACATATGGTATAAGAATTCTATCAACACAGCTGGGTTGGTGAGCGCAAAGTAATACATTCAACAGAATGATGATTTATCTAAATCTGTTGATATGCTCCACCACATTCCTTTTATGTTTCCTAACAGTAGAAAACAATGGGTCCATACTTGCGAACATAGGCAACCATTTCAATTGAAACAAGTTCTCTGCATCCTTAACATACCTCAGTCCAACAGCACATTCTCATCATCAAAGCAACTTTCACGTGTATCGCAGATTGTGGCGAGGGTTTGAATCTCACATGAGTTTTTCCCCCGTTTGAAATGTAAATTTACATGTATTGTGTTAGTGGGTTGAAATGGGACGCCTACAGCCAACAACTTGAAAATGAAGATTATGAATTAATTGAATAAGGAGCTATCACTTTCTTCAGCCTTGCAAACAACATACTACTATTGCCTAATAATCATATTGCATCTAGGCTATATTACATGGACGTGTACACCTAAATGTAAGCCTACAATTTTTTGTATGCATTTCTATAATAATCTGCTTTGTCATGTATGCATTTTTTGACTCGGGGAGGATGAGCGATACAAAGTGTACAGTAGAAATGTAGTTTGCACTTTCGTTATCATCTTACATATGGCAGTATTGTAGTTATTTTTTTTAAAGTCTTAATGTAGGAAGAAATTTGCCTATCATTAGTCAATTCTTATGTAGGCTACACTGACATGCAGGTCTACAACATTTTATAGGCTATGCATTATTATAATCATCCACTTCGTCACATGCGTTTTGAATCGAGCGTCAAGGATTGGCAGAGAACAGTTTTTTCCTGAACAAAAAAGCTTGATGCGAGGGTGGCTCAAAACCCCGATTAAAGTGCACTATCAATTCTGAGTTAACCGCTTTAGGAGTGTTGATGATAATGATAGCCTATATGAGTCCTATTTGACAAATCCATAAGTCTCTTCAGGGTTTTTTTTTCACGATAAAGAATGTACAATAAACTTACATTTTGTAAGGACTTCATTTATATTTTCTCCATAAAAGCACATGTATAAACACTGATGTGTTTGAAACAGATAAATAAAACATGGGATTTTGTCATATATTCGAAAATGTAGGAGCTGGTAACTTAGTCATGGATGCATCAATGCAATATTGGCACAGATTTCTTTCTTTGTTACAGACCAATGGAACAAAAATAAACCTTGAATATCCCTCTAGTGGCCAGGGTTCACCTTTTTTAAGAAATGCCATTGGTTGGTGGACATAAAGTCTAAGATCTTTGATAGGCTGATGGAGAATTTGTTCCAGAATATAATCAGTGCCACCTGTTGAGGTTAGCATAGGGCTAACGTGTGCCATGTTATCTGATGGGACCAGCTACAATTTAGCATTTTGTGTCGGATAACCTGTTTAAATGTAAACGGTTTCTTATGTTCGCAAGTATGGATGGACCCATAGTACATAGAAGCCTATATTCCAAACTGTTTCAGGTAAAAGAGTACAGTGTTCAAAAGCCAATAAGGACACTGATAATATTCACTTTTCACAGGGACATAGCCATTACAGTGATAACACTCAAAAAGGTCATGGTGATGTCATGGTTTCATTTTGTCCAATCATCAACAAGAACTGTCAGATGACAGTGTTCCATAGGGTGAAGTGTTTTCCTGTGCAAGTCTACTATGGAAAGGTCACAGGTGTGACCATAAAAAACAGTACAGGCTACAGTACATCATTGTTTGTGCGTGGCCAAAGGGCTCTATGTTCATGTCATCTGGCCATGGCACCGGTTCCAATCCAAGTGCCCATACGTTTAGAAAACTCTAGGCATTTCCATTTGTTGGATGACATAAAAATAGAGCTCTTTTAGCCATCAACCTGTATGCCTCTGGCAGGAGGCTGAAACTTGGACGCAAGTGGATTTTCCAGCAAGACAATAACCTCAAGCACACGTCAAAATCCACAAAGAGTATTATTGACCACAAAATCAACATTTTGCAATCTCATAAAACATTTTAGAAAAAGTGCAGTTATCCAAGCAAGGTGAGGTATTGAAAACAGGGGTGGCAATCATTTTGACCCCTATCTTTTTGAAAAAAAATAAAATATTACTTGTTAAACAAAATCTCTTCCTCTGAGCTATTGTATTAGTATAAAATAATGCACATTTCCCATCATTTGAGCATACAATTTAGCTCAGTATTTGGATTATGTATTTTATACATTCTTCTTTGCTCATCTTTCTCAAGGGTGTCAATAATTTGGGACCTGACTGTATAGTTGTATTTCTGTATTTCACACTTCATAAATATTTGAAATTAGAAAATAATTTAGTCCCATGGGATCATGTTATGCCTTAATCTGTATAATAAATGGAAGAAAAAAAACACATTTTCAATATTTGATCTAAGTTGAGGTAAAGAATCTTTAAATAATTGTAGGCAGAGTCAATATGGGGTTGAACAACAATATCTATAGCATGGTACGTTTACATTTTCTAAACGGAATTAAAACCTGTAAACTACAGAGAGAGAGACGGAGAGATAAAATGAGAGAGAGGGTACAGCATGTGCATAAGAAAGTCAAAGACAGAACGAGACGGTCTGAATAAGAATCAGTGCTCTCTCTGCCCTCTAAGTCATCCTCATCATCTCAAGAAATGAAAACAACATGTAAATAAATAACGCTTTAGATTCATTTTATTGGTTTGCCCATTAGCCGAAGCCAATGGCGACAGCTAGTCTTCCTGGGGTCCGACACATAACGGAAAAGACATTACAGACAAAAATACTTTACAAAGTAAAGTAAAAAACATTACATCATGTTTTTAAATATATCATAGACATTCAAACAAGTTAGATTGCGGAGAGGCATTGTTTTGTGAGGTGTTGTTTTATTCGTTTTTTGCTGTTTGCTTGAGTAATTTGAGATGGAAGGGGGTTCCATGTAATCTTAGCTTTATATAATACTATGAGTTGCCTTGAATTCATTCTGGATTTGGGGACTGTGAAGAGACCCCTAGTGGCATGTCTGGTGGGGTAAGTATGTCTGTCAGAGCTATATGTAAGTTGATCATACAGACGATTTGGACTTTTCAACACACTAATATTTCTCACAAAAACAAGAGTTGAAATAGTTAATCTCTCATCAACCCTCAACCAGGAAAGACTGGCCTGCATGTTGTTGATGTTAGTTCTGTATGTGCAGTTAAGGGCAAAGTGCTGCCTTGTTTAGGCCAAAGGATGTCAAATCAATAGAAAAACCCACTAATAAGATTTTACCAAATAGTTGAACCAGCAGGGCAAACTGGACTAGTCAAAGAGGAACATTGTGCTGGGTTAGTACAATATTGACTGGGGTCACAATTTAGTCACCATTTCAACGTTAGTCAATGGTTTGTGTTCTATACTTGTTCATGTAATATTAATTGTGCATTATATTGTTTCACCACTCCGCTTTCTTAATGTACATTTTTGTTTTCAATTGAAAAATACGAAAATCATTAAAAAAAAATTTTTTTACTGAGAAGTATGAAAAACATGATTCCATAATGTCACAACCTGGCTCCAAGATGGTGACAAGCAAGGGAGACCACACATTGGCAGTTATGGAGTAACAAAAATATTTATTCAATAACTTAAAAAGTATAAAACTACAAAGGAAAACTAGCCTGTGAAGTGTGAAAGTAGGCATGTGAGGGGTGTAATGGAGATGCATGGATGAAGGTAAAATGTGTGTAAGTGTTGAAGGGTGCACCTAATCAAAAAACATCATCAACCAGACTACAAAACACAATGGTGCTTGTGGAGAGAGAGAGGCTGGACTGGGCACCAGGAACTTTTATCTCCTAGTTGATCCCAAACCCAGGTGCAACTTGACACCTTAATGACCCAATCAGCGCCACCTGTCCCCAATCTGCAAATAAAAGCACAAACACAGAGGCAGGGAGAGTGTAACAATAAACCATATCATAATCCAGTATATATATATATATATATATATATACCAACAGCACGTCACTGCTTCAATAGGCCTTGGTAACATACCAGATGTTATTTGTTAATTATTTATTTATGGGGGATCATTAGCTGTAACCCTATCAATCGAGAAACAGAGAGACAGAGTTGGACAGAGACAGAACCATGTTGAAGCTATGGGGAGGAGAGAGACACACAGAAACAGAGAAGGGGAGGGAAGGAGTAAAGGAGGGAAGCTGAGGAAAGGAGGATAGTCTGGTTAAGCTGTGGAGTCGGTAGTGGTGCTATCTTAAATGAGGAGTCCCATATGAAGTTCTGGATTAACAGAACTTAATCCCTCATCAAACAGACAATAACACTATGGCCTAATCCCCCCCAAGTCTCAGATTAGCCAAACTGCTCCCCTCCTCTCCTCTCTGCTGCACAGTAGGAGCTGGGACTAGCCACTACACTATCCTCCACCATGACCTCTGTATGGGAACACGCTAACCAACAATTGTGTCATTACCACTGCTGCTGCTAGTCAACAAAGTCCCATGTACTGTGGTTCACCTAAAGATTCATTTGAAGTTTTGGAAGTTTCTGACACAGGGAAAGGTTGAGAGTTGGAGATTGGACGTTTATTTTGCAGCGATGGTTTTACTGTTGGAGTTGAAGCTGCAATTTGATTTGTAGTTGGATGTTTTTGTCACTTTTAATGTTAGTGTACAATCATTTTCTGTGATTGCTACCGAAAACAATTACTGAGAGGGGAAGATACAGTTTCCCATAATATCAACATTTAATCTCAAAGAATTGAACCAGTGTTAAGAAAATAATGCCTTCATTTCTCACATCGGTGTACCTGTTTCAAAATACAACCTAATTTATTAAATAGAATAAAAAAAATAACAAAACAAGATCCCTGTGAAGTATTTGACTGTGAAGACCTTGATGACTGTATTAAACCTGCAATTAGTAGGAGAGATACGAGTGTATAATTACCTCTAAGTACCCCAGAGTGAACAAATATGTTCATCCAGCAAATAAAGGATTACTCTATCTGTGTACTTCACTCATTAACTCGTCCAATTCACCCGGGAGAGACAGAATACAACAGATAGAGAGAGAGGAAGAGAAGAGAGAAAAATCTGCTGACAACCACTCCTCTGTAATAGCAGGGGGTCTCCTTTTTCCTTAAATACATTAAAAAAAAATAGCCAAAAGCTCTTTGGGATTTTAAAATGTGTTTGAGTGTGTATACCCAGTTGTGTTTCTTTTTGACCGTTTTTTTCCTTCTTTTAAATATATGTAATGAAAGTGGGGGATGGGCTCAGATTTGATTTGTATTATGCAGGAAGTTGCCTGGTTTTAAAACTATTGGATTTATTACTTAAATAGAATAGAATAGAATATTTTACGTGGATTTTCTAGCCACACAACCGCAGTCAGAGTTCACTTATTTTTTCAGACGTATCAACCAAATCTGAGTATTAATGTCCTGACAGTAGCATGCAATCTCAGACTAGTTAGTTCATTTTTGCTGATGGAGTAAAGTTCAGACATGAAGAACACTGCTTGAGTTAAAGTACTGTTGACTAACTTCATCATCATATGTTGTTTATGCGGATGCTCATGCCTAGTTTCTGTCTTAATTAAGGTAATAGAGTGTGAGGACTGACCTGTATTAACGTTGCCTTGGGGCAGAACCGGCTGCTTTCTGCACAGCTAAGCTGTCAGGTTGACTGGTGGAGGTACATACACCTAAACCCCTGCAGCTGTGAGTGTGTGTGATGACTGCTGCACTGCCCTGACCTGTGTGTAGGTAAAAACATAAAGAAATGCATCTTGACGTCTTTGTGTTGACAGACAAATATATCTGAGTTTCAGTGGCCATAATGGGAGATGACAGTATGTCTGAAGCTTTTGTAAAGCTTGGAGATGACATGAAAACCTATAATCTGCTCATGTGTGTACACATGCACACTTGTGTATGTGTGCGTGCGCGTACTTCCAGGTGTGTGTGTGCGTGTGTGTTTCCAGCTGTGTGTGTGTGCATGCGTGTCTTGAGCTGGCCCAACACAGCAGTTATGGAGCGTCGGGCGATGTCACTGTAGCAGCATTGCCAGAAACAGTAAAGCAGCCCCAGCTGATAGCAGTTATTAATATTTAACTGGCCTCTATTAAAGTTTGAGGAGGTGGAGGTGGAGATGGAGGGGAGGAAAGCAGGTTATTCTTCATCATCATCACTATGATCACAGGTCGTACGATACTGGAAACACACTCACAAAAAGCCCTTAAAGGTATTACACTATCAGTACTGAGAGGTGCATTAGAGAACAGTGTGGTGAGTGGTGGGTGGCAGTGACTGGGACTGCCGTGGTGCTCTATGGTGTAGGATACTGGAAGTAATAGAACCACACTCATGTACAGACCTTACACCTTCCACCACTTCAGTCAGATTCTGGACAATTTTTCCCTCCGTTTTTAGCTTGCTAGATAAATCCTGTAACTATATATACATACTTTTTTATTTTTTACTTATGTCAGATATTCACAGACGATTGTGAAATAAAGCTGTCATTACAATGTGAACCAAACATGGGACAGTTCATACAGGGGCATGTTTGCTGTGTGTGGTATAGAGCTGCATCACTCTCCATTTGATTGGCACATTTAGTGGCCTGAACCACCGTGGTTTATGAAAGCACTGGTGTAATTCCCTTTGTCATAAAGCGTCTATACATTTACTTTTATTCGCTGTAGTAAACCCTCACCAGAAACAAATAAAACCTCCATATGGCTCATTGTGTCGCCCGTTCAGGAAACAGTAATACATGCATAGTTTAATCTGAGAACATGTACATATTGACAGGCTCTTTACTTACAATACCCCCTAGCCTTATATTTTGATTTAGAGAGCTCAGCTGAAAGATGCCAGTTATGACAACTACAGTAATGCCTGCTCACTCAAACTCTCAAGTTTCCTAATCTCTCTCAAGCTTCTTAATAAATTCAAAATGTGACCAGTTGGCAAAAGTCTATTTCTCCTCCCCTAAGGAGAGTCAATGTACAATACCAGTCAAAAGTTTAGACACATCTACTCATTCAAGGATTTTTCTTTAGTTTTACTCTGTTCTACATTGTAGAATAAAACATAAAATAAGACATCAAAACTATAAAATAACACATATGGAATCATGTAGTTACCAAAAAAAGGGTTTAACAAATCAAAATATATTTTAGATTTCTCAAAGTATCCACCCTTTGCCTTGATGACAGCTTTGCACACTCTTGGCATTCTCTCAACCAGCTTCACCTGGAATGCTTTTCCAACAGTCTTGAAGGAGTTCCCACATATGCTGAGCACTTGTTGGCTGATTTTCCTTCACTCCGCGGTCCAACTCATCCCAAACCATCTCAATTTGGTTGAGGTTGGGTGACTGTGGAGGCCAGGTCATCTGATGCAGCACTCCATCACTCTCCTTCTTGGTCAAATAGTGCTTACACAACCTGTAGGTGTGTTGTGTTATTGTCCTATTGAAATATAGTCCCACTAAGCGCAAACCAGATGGGATGGCATATCACTGCAGAATGCTGTGGTAGCCATGCTGGTTAAGTGTGCCTTGAATTCTAAATAAATCACAGACAGTGTCACCAGCAAAGCACCCCCACTCCATCACACCTCCTCCATGCTTCATGGTGGGAATCACACATGCGGAGATCATCTGTTCACCTACTCTGTGTCTCACAAAGACACGGTGGTTGGAACCCAAAATCTCACATTTGGACTCATCAGACCAAAGGACAGATTTCCACCGGTCTAATGTACATTGCTCGTGTTTCTTGACCCAAGCAAGTCTCTTCTTCTTATTGGTGTCCTTTAGTAGTGGTTTCTTTGCAGCAATTCAACCATGAAGGCCTGATTCCCGTTGCCTCCTCTGAACAGTTGATGTTGAGATGTGTCTGTTACTTGAACTCTGTGAAGCATTTATTTGGGCTGCAATTTCTGAGGCTGGTAACTCTAATGAACTTATCCTCTGCAGCAGAGGTAACTCTGGGTCTTCCTTTCCTGTGGTGGTCCTCATAACAGCCAGTTTCATCATAGCGCTTGATGGTTTTTGCGACTGCACTTGAAGAAACTCTTGAAATTATCTGAATTGACTGATGGACTGTTGTTTCTCTTTGCTTATTTGAGCTGTTCTTGCCATAATATGGACATAGTCTTTTACGAAATAGGGCTATCTTCTGTATGCGCCCCTACCTTGTCACAACACAACTGATTGTCTCAAACGCATTAAAGAAGGAAAGAAATTCCACAAATTCACTTTTAACAAGGCACACCGGTTAATTGAAATGCATTCCAGGTGACTACCTCATGAAGCTGGTTGAGAGAATGCCAAGAGCGTGCAAAGCTGTCATCAATGCAAAGGGTGGCTACTTTGAAGAATTCCAAATATAACATATTTTGATTTCTTTAAGACTTGTTTGGTTACTACATGATTCCATGTGCGTTATTTCATAGTTTTGATGTCTTCACTATTATTCTGCAATGTACAAAATAGTAAAAATAAAGAAAAACCCTTGAATGAGTAGGTGTGTTCAAACTTTTGACTGGTACTGTACATCAAGCTACAGCTACACATAGGCTCCAGCAGTAAGCCAGCTCCAGATAGTAACAACATAGGTAAAGCATCGCTCACTGAAGCCCACCCCACAGAGTCCCGTACTAGCGTGACCTTTCCCTGACGTTTTGAGGCGAAGCAGCCAAGCCAAGGTTACAACCAGGAGTAGAGGAGAGCAGGATGGTGAGACTCAGCATTGGTCTGCCTCTCTAACGTACAGTAAGGCTGCTGTAGAAGGATAGGCTGGCTGGCTGAAAGTGAGCATGAAAAATATCCCACCTCCACACTGACCCATATCATCCATTATGTGAGGTGATTATGAGAGCAGAGCTGCCTTGTCCATGCGCAGAGACCAGGGAACTATAGCTCACTGTCAGCCTGTAGTCTTAAACTGCTTCATTATGGTTCACACTACCCGACCACTCACGGAACCACTACGGACCACATTCAACCACTTACCCACGGTCTCTTTTATGGTCAGACTGTCTTCCAACCATACACTGACCGTCGTAACCACTGAGCCACTCACGGAGTCAGATTAGCTTATTTGTGGTTAATGCTGTGTTAATTGAAAGGTAAAATAGTTTATTGCTGTGGTATTTACTACAGTATTTACAGTATTTTTACAGTCAGTTTAAAGAGCATAATTCCATTATTCAGATAGGCCTCATGTGAGAAGAGTTCAAATAAAGGACCCCTGCTCCTAAACTGCAAGGTGAAACTAACTGGAATTCTAATGTATAATCCACACATGCAAATCACAACCTTCTGAGCTCTGAAATAATATTAAAACCAAAAACCTCTATCAAAATTATTAGTCTTTTAATGAAATTTTTAAGAATGCAAATCCACTGTAGAAGAATTAAAGTGAGCGTACTGGCCAGGTTTATCCTAATAACTGATCTGAGCTCAGTGGGCCGGGTGTTAAGCCTTACGGTCGCAGGCAGCGTTCCACACAGCTTTGTCCTCTGTAGCGTAGCTTCACTCAGTGACCAGAGCAGAATTACATACACATGTACGTGGACACACAGATAAACAAACACATACACACAACACGCCTTAGTGAATTCTAAAATAACGTCTCTCCATTGATATATGCAGTTAATTACATTGGGTTGATTATGAGAGAACTCAAGGCCTGGTCGGGGAATGCTGACTGTTTTTACACATGAAAGTCTGGACTATAAGAATCACACAAGCCCACCTATAATAATCCCAGTTAACTACCTATCCTTTCAAATCCTTTTAATTTTAGAGGTTTTCTACTATTTCATAAACCTATACTGCCTTTAGAGTGCTTAGTATATATATTTCAGAAACCCCTGTAATGCTGTTGCACAGTTGTGACAGACAGGTATTGTGTGTGTTTGTGTGTTTTGGTGTGTATATGTGAGGTGCTCTCTCCGTTACCTGACATTAGTGTGGCCGCGGAATAGACAGTCCTTCATTATCAACCTATTAGGATTAAAATAGATTATGCTATTATATAGATATGTGTAAGGGACTAATGCCCTGCTAATTAGTACATCATTATGGTAAGCTCACAGCATGGTCTGTGTGTGTGTGTGTGTGTCTCATAGCAAGTTTATCTTCTACTTGTCCCAGGTATGCTTTCTGCAGTGTGTACTTACAGTATATCTCACACACACACCAGTCATCAGGTTTGAAGGTAAGACCCAGGTGCAGACAGTGTCGAAGTAACAAAAGTTTATTCAATCAAACACGGGCAGGCAAAGGTACAAGACGGCAGGCAGGCTCAGGGTCAGGTTAGGCAGAGGTTGGTAATCCAGACTAGTGGGGCAAAGGTACAGGACGGCAGGCAGGCTCAGGGTCAGGGCAGGCAGAAAGGTCAAAACAGGAACTATAGACAAGACAGGAGCAAGGGGAAAAATGCTGGTAGGTTTGATGAACAAAACAAACTGGCAACAGACAAACAAAGAACACAGGTATAAATACACAGGGGATAATGGGGAAGATGGGCGACACCTGGAGGGGGTGGAGACAATCACAAAGACTAGGTGAGACAGATCAGGGTGTGACACCAGTGGCAGTCAGTGCCGTTTAAGATGAGGGAGGAAGATTTTTATTAATGAGCATGTCCCCTTTTTCTCCCTAATTTCGATCTTGTCTCATCGCTACAACTCCCCAACGGGCTCGGGAGGCAAAGGTTGAGTCCTGCGTCCTCCAAAACATTGCCTAACAACCGCCTGCTTAACCCAGAAGCCAGCCACACCAATGTGTTGGGGGAAACACTGTTTACCTGTTGACCAAGGTTAACCTGCAAGTGCCCGGCCCGCCACAAGGAGTCGCTAGAGCGCGATGAGCCAAGTAAAGGCCCTCTGGCCAAACCCATACAGCCCGGGATCTAACCCTGTCTGTAGTGACGCCTCTAGCACTGCAATGCAGTGCCTTAGACCGCTGCGCCACTCGGGAGGCACCCCTCATGGCCTTATTACTATTACAGCATATTGGATGACTCTTATTCATATTCCATTCACCCAGTTCAATGTAACAGCGATAGGTTTAGGCTTCTCCTTCATACTCTAATTTTCCATATACCCATCATGAGGTTGCTACATCATAGCCTGTGAATGAAAGTTTACAACGTAGGTGCACAGAGGTCGAAAGACAAATTTGAGGTGACAAAACCTTTTCAAGCCAAACCGCTACACACAGCCTACATCGTTGTCACCTTGTTAGCTAAAGTAACGTCATAGTCAGCATAGCTAATAGAACTAATAGTAAACCTGCTACAATCATGCAGTAATATTACAGTGTACAGTCAGTAAGACATTTCACCGGCGGCCCCCGGTGGCAATACATTTCTAAAACCAAAAGCTTACCTTGACTTGGAAGAGTTCCAGTATTGTGTTGGAAAGTCCTAGTCAGCTAGCTAACATATCATCCCTCTGTTTGAGCAAGGTGTTTCAGTAGGCTAAACTGGCTAGCTGCATTTGCTAGCTAAGTAAGTGAAACTGAAAGTGAAAAAAATCACACTCTCTCGCTCTCTCTATTTTGCTTCTCCTTTATTTTTGAATAAATGAATTTGTTCAAAACTGTTCAACTATTGTCTTTCTCTCCCTTTGAGTCAACCTCTCACCACATTATATACACTGCAGTGCTAGTAAGCTGTAGTTTATGTTTTCAGTACTAAATTAATTATCTGATGTCAGTTTATGCTGCAAGAGCTCTGATAGGTTGGAGGACATCCTCTGGAAGTTGTCTTAATTACTGTGTAAGTCTATGGAAGGGGGTGAGAACCATAAGCCTCTTAGGTTTTGTATTGAAGTCAATGTACCCAGAGGGGGACGGAAGCCAGCTGTCCTCCGGCTACACCACAGTGCTACCTTACAGAGTGCTGTTGAGGCTACTGTAGACCTTCTTTGCAAAATAGTGTGTTGTAATCCATTATTTGGTGACGTGATTATATTTAGTATAGTTTTATCTAAAAAAAGTTTAATATTTTTATGAAATTCACTGAGGAGTATAGTCATCCCCTTCCTCCTCTGAGGAGCCTCCACTGATATACAAACACACAAACGAATGGGGAACACCATGTTTTGCATGTTTGCTCTCATCCTCCCTCTCCTTTCTGTATGAAGTTGAGCCTTTACCCCCATGTGAATAATAGACTTCTCTGCCAGGTCAAATACAGTGGATGGTGTGCTGAAGGTTGGCTAACCTTACCTTTCCATTGTGTAGTTAGTAAATCAAGACTGCCCTGTTGGAGGGAGTCGACTGGTGCTTCCATTCTAGTCTGGCAGGGAAGATAACTAGTAATTACACTCACTTAAAATGTGCATTATTTTTACTCTGTGTTGAATAAACTAGCCAGGCAGAAAATTGTCCAGTTTTATCCATGCACTCTTAACACACCCATAGAGAAGGGTCTCATCTTTGAGAGCTTTGAACCTTCACTCAGATAATTTTTTCTTCTAATTTACAAGAGGCTGACTGTCAGTCTGACACACATATACAGAATACACACACACACACACTGTCACGACTTCCGCCGAAGTCGGCTGCTCTCCTTGTTCGGGCGGGGTTCGGTGATCGACGTCACCGGCTTTCTAGCCATCGCCGCTCCATTTCTCATATGTCCATTTGTTTTGTATTGTTCCATACACACCTGGTTTTCATTCCATAATCACACTGTATGTATTTAGTCCTCTGTTCCCCTCCATGTGTTTGTGTGTAATTGTTTCATGTTACGTGGTTATCGTTACGAGAGCTCTGGAGTGGGAAAACACCGTGTGGGGAGAGGGAGACGTGGCGTTGGACCACTTCGGGGAGTTCACCCGTCGCTTCCGGGCCGTCTTTGACCATCTGCCCGAAGGTAGAGCGGCGGGGGAACTGCTCTTCCATTTGAGGCAGGGGACTAGGAGCGCCCAGGAATTCGCCCTGGAATTCCGGACCTTGGCCGCCGGAGCAGGCTGGAACGACAGGGCCCTCATCGACCACTATCGGTGCAGCCTGCACGAGGACATCCAACGTGAGCTGGCCTGCAGGGATGCCACCATCTCCTTTGACCAACTGGTGGATTTGTCCATCTGGTTGGATAACCTGCTGGTCACCTGCGGACGTCCAGAGGGGGCTCTGTCGGTGCCATCTTCCAGCATCCCCGCTCCAGTGCTCATGGAGTTGGGAGGTGCTGCACGTAGGGAGACTGGAGGAGGAGCCATCACGTGCCCCATCTGTGGCCGCAGAGGGCACACTGCTGGTCGGTGCCGTGTCAGTTCCTCTGGAAGTCGAGGCAACAGGCAGGGCACTCTGGCATCACCCAGGTGAGTCTGCACCACACTCATCCAGAGTCCTCTGTTGACCATCTGTTTGTACCTGTTTGTTTCCCAGATTTTTCCCCTCATTCCCAGCATAAGGCGCTCGCCGATTCAGGTGCAGCTGGGAATTTTATCGACAAAGCGTTAGCCCTTAGTTTAGGGATCCCCAGAATTCCTGTAGTTAGACCTTTCCCGGTTCACGCTCTGGATAGTCGACCATTAGGGTCAGGGCTAATCAGGGAAGCCACCATCTCCCTGGGCATGGTGACGCAGGGGGGTCACGAGGAGAGAATCAGTCTCTTCCTCATTGACTCTCCTGCGTTTCCCGTGGTACTAGGCCTTCCCTGGTTGGCTCATCATAACCCCACTATTTCCTGGCAACAGAGGGCTCTCACGGGGTGGTCGTGAGGGGTGGAGATGGAGAGTGACCGCATTGCAGCCGTGCGTAATTGGCCATCTCCCACCACGGTGAAGGAGGTGCAGCGATTTTTAGGGTTTGTCAATTACTACCGGAGATTTATCCGGGGTTTTGGCCAGGTGGCTGCTCCCATTACCTCACTGCTGAAGGGGGGTCCCGTAAGGTTGCAGTGGTCGGCTGAGGCGGACAGGGCTTTTGGGCAGCTAAGAGCTCTGTTTACTTCGGCTCCCGTGCTGGCCCATCCGGATCCCTCTTTTGCGTTCATAGTGGAGGTGGACGCGTCCGAGGCTGGGAAAGGAGCTGTGCTCTCACAGTGCTCAGGTACGCCACCAAATTTCCGCCCCTGTGCTTTCTTCTCGAAGAAGGTCAGCCCAGCGGAGCGTAACTATGATGTGGGGGACCGGGAGCTGTTGGCTGTGGTTAAAGGGTTGAAGGCGTGGAGACATTGGCTTGAGGGGGCTAAACACCCTTTCCTCATCTGGACTGACCACCGCAACCTGGAGTACATCCGGGCAGCGAGGAGACTGAATCCTTGTCAGGCAAGGTGGGCCATGTTCTTTACCTGTTTTGTGTTTACCCTGTCCTACAGACCAGGTTCCCAGAATACAAAGGCAGACGCACTGTCCCGGCTGTATGACACAGAGGAGCGGCCCATGGATCAGACTCCCATACTCCCGGCCTCTTGCCTGGTAGCGCCGGTCGTGTGGGAGCTGGACGCGGACATTGAGCAGGTATTGAGTACAGAGCCCGCTCCCCTCCAGTGTCCTGTCGGGCATATGTACGTTCCATCTGCTGTCCGTGACCAGTTGATCTATTGGGCCCATACGTCACCCTCCTCTGGTCATCCGGGGATCGGTCAGACGCTGCGCTGTCTGACTGGGAAGTACTGGTGGCCCACCTTGGCTAAGGACGTGAGGGTTTATGTTTCCTCCTGCTCGGTGTGTGCCCAGTGTAAGGCTCCAAGACAACTGCCCAGTGGTAAGCTACACCCCTTACCCGTTCCACAACAACCTTGGTCACACCTGTCTGTGGATTTTTTAACCAATCTACCTCTTTCACAGGGAAACACTACGATCCTGGTCGTTGTGGATCATTTCTCTAAGTCCTGTCATCTCCTCCCTCTGCCCGGTCTTCCTACAGCCCTACAGACCGCGGACCCCACGTCTTCCGGCGCTACGGGGTGCCTGAGGATATAGTGTCTGATCGGGGTCCTCAGTTCACGTCGAGAGTCTGGAAGGCGTTCATAGAACGTCTGGGGGTCTCGATCAGCCTTACCTCGGGATTTCACACCGAGAGTAACGGGCAGGTAGAGCAAGTCAACCAGGATGTGGGCAGGTTTCTGCGGTCCTATTGCCAGGACCGGCCGGGGGAGTGGGCGGCGTTCGTGCCCTGGGCCCTGAACTCGCATCACCACTCCTCCACTAACCTCTCCCCCTTTCAGTGCGTATTGGGGTACCAGTCGGTTCTGGCGCCGTGGCATCAGGGTCAGACCGAGGCTCCTGCGGTGGACGACTGGTTCAGGTGCGCGTAGGAGACATGGGAGGCTGCCCATGTTCACCTCCAGTGAGCCGCGCTTCGCCAAAAGACCAGCGCGGACCGTCACCGCAGTGAGACCGGGTCTGGCTCTCGACCCGAAACCTGCCCCTCCGCCTGCTCTGCCGGAAGCTGGGTCCGCGGTTTTTGGGGCCATTCAAAGTCCTGAGGAGGGTTAATGAGGCGTGTTACAGATTACAGCTTCCCTCTGATTACCGTATTAACCCCTCGTTCCATGTGTCTCTCCTCAGGCCGGTGGTGGCTGGTCCGCTCCAGGAATCTGAGGTGTGGGAGGTCCCTCCGCCCCCTCTGGACAACGAAGGGGCTCCGGTTCGTTCCATCCTGGATTCGAGGCGTCGGGCAGGGGGCCTTCAGTACCTCGTGGAGTGGGGGGGTACGGTCTGGAGGAGAGGTCATGGGTTCCGGTTGCGGATGTTTTGGACTCCGAACTGCTGCGGGAGTTTCACCATCGCCGGCCGGATTGCCCTGCGCCTCACCCTCCGGGTTGTCCCCGAGGCCGGTGTAGGCGCACCGCTGGAGCAGCGCATCAAGGGGGGGCACTGTCACGACTTCCGCCGAAGTCAGCTCCTCTCCTTGTTCAGGCGGCGTTCGGTGATCGACGTCACCGGCTTTCTAGCCATCGCCGCTCCATTTCTCATATGTCCATTTGTTTTGTATTGTTCCATACACACCTGGTTTTCATTCCATAATCACACTGCATGTATTTAGTCCTCTGTTCCCCTCCATGTCTTTGAATGTAATTATTTCGTGTTACGTGGTTATCGTTACGTGCCCGACTGGGTTTTCATGTTTCCGTGTTTTTTGCACACGGTTTGTTTATTTTGTATTCCAGTGTCTTATATTGAACATTTATCGCACCTTACACTTTTGCCTTGTGGGCTGGAGGTTTTCAAGAAGCTGCGTTCTTCTGTTATATTCTCTACTGCCATAATAAAGTGAGCGCTTGTTCAATACTCCCTGCTCTCCTGCACCTGACTTCTCCATCAGCAGCACACAGCCCTGACACACACACATACAGCCTCTGTGTGCTCCTGCTATTATGTACTAATCATGTTTAAACTACGACTTTTGAACCAGGAAGTAAAATACACTTATTTGGTCTTGGTGGTTTTAGCCTGAGCAGGGTCAGCATCAGCCTCATCCCTTTTGCCCTGCCACTGCACCACAGTAAAGGTTAGAGGATTACACTGGGAAATCCTTCAGTCCTTTTAGTATTCATTTATTATGTATTACTGCACTTCTCCCTCTTCTGTCCTAGTTTTGCCAATCTTCAGTCTGGGAATGAAGTCAAATGCATTCAATTAATCTTTGCTATGCATTGCAATGAATCTAACATTCTCATATTACATTCCAGTGAGAATTTATCCTTTGAACTTCGACTGGGCCACATGTATATTCACAAAACATAAAGAGGACATGATTCTTCAGAGCCTAAAAACATTTGAATGAATCTCTCTGGCCTATTCAGAATGGTACTTCTCTTAATATCTCTCTGGGTTATAGTGTGTGAGGCAGGACTCCCCTCATTGTGTGCGTAGCAGGAAGACTGATAGGAGTCTTTAGAAGAGACCTGGAAGTGCCTCAGATTAGGAGCTCATTAGCATGTAAGGTGCTGTCATAAAGTCCTGCCCACATAGAGAGGAGAACAGGGACAAATGAAGTAGGATTAATAAAAAAGCTACTGCTAGCGCTACACTACGCATTGACCGATAGTGGGGATTGACTGACTAGGTCACCTTGAGAGAAATGGGTGGGAAGGAGTAGGAGAGAGTGATTGAGAGACCTAGGAGAGACAGAGGAGATGGGTGGGAAGAGGAGGAGAGAGAAGGGGAGACAGGTAGGGAGAAAGGAGGTAGGAAGAGTGGAGTAGGAGAAAGAAATGGGTGAGAATAGATGGATGGGAGAGAGAGGAGAGGGATGGAAAAGAGAGGGAATAGGTGGGGAAAGAAGTAAGGATAGAGGAGGTAAGGAGTAGGATTGGGCTGTATCCAGATTTTCATACATTCAAACCATCCATGTACCATAACGGAGTAAATGGTAATACCGGCAGTGCACACAAGGAGCACTCTTTCTTTCCGAACCCTGAGCTGGAGATAATTTATTAGATAGTTAATATATAGTTATAAGCAGTGGCGTAGCACGCATCTCCTAACCCCCCGTCTGTATTTCAAAACACCCCGGTATACAGTATATACTGTATTCCGCCCAGGCATAATAAAGAGTGTTATAAAATGAAGACCTTAACTCATACTCATACAGTATACTCATACAGAAGTCAAACGACACCGCTGGTCCTGCTCACACTGCCCTACCCTGTGCTTTGACCTCTTTCTCCCCTCTCTCTCCAGATGAAATCTCGCGTCTTGTGACGGCCGGCTGCCCAACAACCTGCCCACTTGACCCTATCCCCTCCTCTCTTCTCCAGACCATTTCCGGAGACCTTCTCCCCTACCTCACCTCGCTCATCAACTCATCCTTGACCGCTGGCTACGTCCCTTCCGTCTTCAAGAGAGCGAGAGTTGCACCCCTTCTGAAAAAACCTACACTCGATCCCTCCGATGTCAACAACTACAGACCAGTATCCCTTCTTTCTTTTATCTCCAAAACTCTTGAACGTGCCATCCTTGGCCAGCTCTCCTGCTATCTCTCTCAGAATGACCTTCTTGATCCTAATCAGTCAGGTTTCAAGACTGGGCATTCAACTGAGACTGCTCTTCTCTGTGTCACGGAGGCTCTCCGCACTGCTAAAGCTAACTCTCTCTCCTCTGCTCTCATCCTTCTAGACCTATCTGCTGCCTTTGATACTGTGAACCATCAGATCCTCCTCTCCACCCTCTCCGAGCTGGGCATCTCCGGCGCGGCCCTCGCTTGGATTGTGTCCTACCTGACAGGTCGCTCCTACCAGGTGGCGTGGCGAGAATCTGTCTCCGCACCACGTGCTCTCACCACTGGTGTCCCCCAGGGCTCTGTTCTAGGCCCTCTCCTATTCTCACTATACACCAAGTCACTTGGCTCTGTCATATCCTCACATGGTCTCTCCTATCATTGCTATGCAGACGACACACAATAATCTTCTCCCGTCCCCCTTCTGATAACCAGGTGGCGAATCGCATCTCTGCATGTCTGGCAGTCATATCAGTGTGGATGATGGATCACCACCTCAAGCTGAACCTCGGCAAGACGGAGCTGCTCTTCCTCCCGGGGAAGGACTGCCCGTTCCATGATCTCACCATCACGGTTGACAACTCCCTTGTGTCCTCCTCCCAGAGTGCTAAGAACCTTGGCGTGACCCTGGACAACACCCTGTCGTTCTCCACTAACATCAAGGCGGTGACCCGATCCTGTAGGTTCATGCTCTACAACATTCGCAGAGTACGACCCTGCCTCACACAGGAAGCGGCGCAGGTCCTAGTCCAGGCACTTGTCATCTCCCGTCTGGATTACTGCAACTCGCTGTTGGCTGGGCTCCCTGCCTGTGCCATTAAACCCCTACAACTCATCCAGAACGCCGCAGCCCGTCTGGTGTTCAACCTTCCCAAGTTCTCTCACGTCACCCCGCTCCTCCGCTCTCTCCACTGGCTTCGAGTTGAAGCTCGCATCCGCTACAAGTCCACGGTTCTTGCCTACGGAGCGGTGAGGGGAACGGCACCTCCGTACCTTCAGGCTCTGATCAGGCCCTACACCCAAACAAGGGCACTGCGTTCATCCACCTCTGGCCTGCTCGCCTCCCTACCTCTGAGGAAGCACAGTTCCCGCTCAGCCCAGTCAAAACTGTTCGCTGCTCTGGCACCCCAATGGTGGAACAAGCTCCCTCACGACGCCAGGACAGCGGAGTCAATCACCACCTTCCGGAGACACCTGAAACCCCACCTCTTTAAGGAATACCTGGGATAGGATAAAGTAATCCTTCTAACCCCCCCTAAAAGATTTAGATGCACTATTGTAAAGTGGTTGTTCCACTGGATATCATAAGGTGAATGCACCAATTTGTAAGTCGCTCTGGATAAGAGCGTCTGCTAAATGACTTAAATGTAATGTAAATGTATACTGACCAGTGCAGAGGCAATACTTTTTTTGTATGGAGACTCACAGGCTACTGAGTCTGGCTCTACACTGCTTAAATGTAACCATGAGTATATCTGTGTGACAGTGTGAGACTGCAAGGGGAGACTATGGGTTAGGAAAATACCTTGGTTTATTAATGTCTTGTCAGGTTTCAAACCCAGTTTTATATTGTATTATAAAAGTACATTTACATTTTAGTAATTTAGCAGACTCTTATCCAGAGCGACTCACAGCAAGGGCACTTATCTTAGATAGTGATGTGGGACAACCACATATCACAGTTATAGAAAGGACATTTTTCCTCAATATTGGAGGGGAGGGGTCAAGTGCAAATGCTGGTTAAGTTGTGTTTTGGGGGGGAGGGGTCGAGGTGAGGAGGAGGATTATGTAAGATACTGTTTGAAGAGGTAGGGTTTCAGATGTTTTTGGAAGATGGGCAGGGACTCTGCTATCCTAGCTTCAGGGGTAAGCTGGTTCCACCATTGGGGTGCCAGGATAGAGAAGAGCTTGGACTGGGCTGAGCGGGAGCTGCCCTCCCGTAGAGGTGGGAGGGCCATGAGACCTGAAGTGGCAGAACGGAGTGCTCAGGTTGGGGGTGTAGGGTTTGAGCATAGCCTGGAGGTAGGGAGGGGCAGTTCGTCTTGCTGTTCCATAGGTAAGCACCATGGTCTTGTGGTGGATGCGAGCCTTGACTGGAAGCCAGTGGAGGAGGAGCGGGATAACATGAGAACACGGGAAGGTTGAAAACCAGGCGGGCTTTGATGGCACAAGCGGGAAGCCCAGCCAACAGGGAGTTGCAGTAGTCCAAACGGGAAAGGACAAGTACCTGGATTAGAACCTGCGCCACTTCCTGTGTGAGGTAGGGTTGTACTCTACGGATGTTGTAGAGCATGAACCTGCAGGAGCGGGTCACTGCTTTGATGTTTGCAGAGAAAGACAGGGTGTTGTCCAGGGTCACGTCAAGGTTTTTTTCATTCTGGGAGTGCGACTCAGTGGAGTTGTCAACCGTGATGGAGAGGTCTTTGAATGGGCAGGCCTTTCCCGGGAGGAAGAGCAGTTTGTCTTGTCGAGGTCGAGGTGGGGGGCCGACATCCAAGTTGAGATATCTGCCATCCACGCAAAGATGCATGTCGCCACCTGGGTGTCAGAAGGGGGGGAAGGTGAAAAGTAGTTGAGTGTCATCCGCATAGCAATGATAGGATAGACCATGTGAGGATATGATGGAGCCGAGTAACTTGGTGTATAGAGAGAAGAGGAAAGGGCTTAAAGCCGAGCCCTGGGGGACACCAGTAGTGAGAGTACGTGGTACAGACACTGATCCTCTCCTCGTCACCTGGTAGGAGCGGCCAGCCAGGTAGGATGCAATCCAAGGTTGTGCAGAGCCTGAGACGCCCGGCCCTGAGAGGGTGGAGAGGTGGATCTAATGGTTCACAGTGCAGCGGATAGATTTAGGGGGATGAGAACAGGGGGGAGAGAGTCAGCTTTGGCAGTGTGGAGAGCCTCCGTGACACAGAGAAGAGCAGTCTCGGTTGACTGACCCGTCTTGATTCCTGACTGGTTAGGGTCAAGAAGATCTTTCTGAGAGAGATAACGAGAAAGTTGAGACAGCACGCTCAATTGTTTTGGAAAGAAAAGGAATACAGGTCTGTAGTTTTTGACGTCAGATGAGTCGAGTGTTGGTTTCTTGAGGAAGGAAGCAACTCAGGCCTTTTTGAAGTCTGAGGGGACGCAGCCAGTGATGAGGGATGTATTGATGAGAGAAGTGAGGAATGGGAGAGATGGTCTGGAGAAGGGAGGAGGGGATGGGGTAGAGCAGGCAGATTGTCGGGCGGCCAGACCTCACTAGTCACAGGATGTCATCTGGAGAGAGAGGGGAGAAAGAGGTCAAGGCGTAGGGTAGTTCTGTGTGAGTGAGACCATTGGACTCAATAGGAGTGTGTCATGGTTCCACCTGTCACCAGAGGGCAGCAGAGATCATCCTAGTGACACCTGGGTGGATGCAAGGGGTTCCTGACTCAGTGTTCTCTGGTATTCGAGCTACAATCCTCCCTGTTCCACACCGATCGGGCCATGATCACCTATATCATCTCTCTACACTCGGGCAAGGCCCTGGCATGGGCAATGGCGGTGTGGGAACAGCAGCCACCATCCTGCAGCTCCATATTAGCCTTCATTGCCGGGAAGCGGCCAGCCGACTGTTCAACATCAGACAAGGGGCCAGACCACTGGTTGACTTCGCCATTGAGTTCCGCACCCTTGCCGTGGATGAAATACGGAGACCCTTGTCACCGCTTTCCACCAGGGTTTGTCTAACTCCAACAAGGATGAACTGGCCTCTCGCGAATTGGGAGAGGACCTCGAGTCCCTGATAACGATGGAAATCTGAATCGATAACCACCTCCGAGAACACGTGAGACAGCGGCTTTTTGACACCAACCCAGTATCCTGGTTTCCTGAGCACCCCAAGCCCCCCCGAACCCATCATTGAGGAGCCCATGCGGCTGGGACACACACATCTGAGCCCACAGGAGCGTGACAGGCGCATCCGCGAAGATTGCTGCCTCTATTGCGGAGGTCTCGGCCATCTCCGAGCTACATGCCCAGAGCTGACGGGAAACGGCAGCACTCGCCAGGACAAGGGCAGACCCTGACGAGCTGTGCTGTTACCGTCTTTCACTACCAACAACCCTCCACTGGGACAACCTTCAGCACCATATTCAAGCCTCCGTGGACTCCGGGGCTGCAGAGAATTTCAATGATCAAGACTTCGCCAGAGAATTACAAATCCCATGCGTGAAATGTCCCATCCATCTAGATTCAAGCCCTCACTGGATGCCCCATTTGCTCCAGCCAAGTGGAATATCAGACCAAGCCCATTCTACTGCAGGTTGGGGTGAATCATTTAGAGACTCTTATTTTTCTTTTGATCACGACTCCCGAGAACCCCCTTATCCTAGGGTACTCCTGGCTAGTGCTACATAACCCACTATTCTCCTGGTCCATGGGACACCTACTATACTGGGGTGAGGACTGCCAGACTAAATGTCTAAGACCCCCACCATGAGCCTCACCGTGTCTTCCTGCATCCATTGAAGACCAAAAATTCTCCGCTCCCTCTCCCGAATACTTCGACCTCCGGGAGGCCTTCAGTAAGAGGCAAG
Source organism: Salmo trutta (assembly GCF_901001165.1). NCBI lineage: Eukaryota > Metazoa > Chordata > Actinopteri > Salmoniformes > Salmonidae > Salmo > Salmo trutta. Next base: position 34,090,215 of record NC_042973.1, read on the forward strand.
CCACCACCCTTCTCCCCCATCGTCCATAAGACTGTGCCATAGAACTCCTCCTCGGGGCCATCTGTACTCCCTCTCGACCCCTGAAAAAGCAGTCAAGGACAATTACATCTGGGAGTCACTGGAGGCAGGTTTCATTCACCCCTTTACATCCCCAGCTGGTGCAGGCTTCTTCTTCGCTGGTAAGTAGGATGGAGGCCTGCATCCTTGCATCGATTACAAAGACTGAACCGGATTACGATCAAGAATCATTACCCCCAACCCCTGATGTCCGCCGCCTTAGAGTTGGCCCAAGGGGCCCAATTTTTCACTACCTCCGCAGCACTTACAATCTGGTGAGAATCAGGGAGGGAGATGAGTGGGAAACTGCCTTTAACATCCCTATCGAACTCACCAGCAGTCTTTCAAGCATTGGTCAATGACACACTTAGGGATATGTTGAGTCGGTTTGACTTTGTTTACTTTGATGACATCCTGATCTTCTCCTAAACCCTTCTGGAACACATACTGCACCTCCGCTAAGTTCTGAGACGAGGATGACAAGAAACTACACCCATGCATCTTTTTCTCCAAGCAGTTCTCACCAGCAGAACGCAACTATGATGTAGGCAACCAGGAGCTCTTGGCAGTTAAGTGGGCCCTTGAAAGGTGGAGACACTAGTTGGAGGGGGCACCTCATCCTTTCGTGATATGTACTTCACACATCGCCTATCGCCCGGGATGCAATAATCAGAAAGCGGACGCCCTGTCCCGCCAACACGATGTCTCTAACGAAGAGGGGGACTCCAAGACCGTCATCCCTAGCTCCCGCATTGTGGCCCCTGTGATATGGGGTATTGAGACCACGGTACGACAAGCCCAGGCCCGAGAACCTGACCCCGGCAGGGGTCCACTAACAGATCTTTATGGGACACTCCATTAAATTAACTGGGCATCCAGGGGTCAATCGGGCACTGGAGTTCCTGAGGTGGAAATTCTGGTGGCCCATCATGATGAGGATGTGAGATCCTTTGTTGCGGCCTGTTCCACCTGTGCCCAAAGCAAGTCCTCATGACAGCGACCGGCTGGGTTGTTCCAAAGTCTGCCCATCACCAGCTTGCCCTGGTCCCACCTGTCCATAGATTTTGTCACAGGGCTACCTCCATCCCAAGGGCTTACCACTATTCTGGTGGTCGTCGATCGGTTCTCCAAGGCAGACCATTTCATCGCCTTACCCAAGTTGCCCTCAGCGAAGGAGACTGTTGATCTCATGATTACCCACGTCTTTCGACTACACAGACTTCCCCAGGACATTGTATCAGATCGTGGGCCCCAGTTCGTCACACAGTATTGGAAGGCCTTCTGCTCCCTTTTGGGGCGTCGGTGAGTCTCTCCTCTGGGTTCCACCCATAGGCTAATGGGAAAACTGAGTGTGCCAACCAGGAGCTGGAGAAGTTCCTCCACTGTTTTGTCTACACTTAGGCCAGCAACTGGAGCAAGTTCCTCGTCTGGGCGGAATATGCTCAAAACACACTGTCGAGTTCGTCCACTGGACTGTCACTGTTCGAGTGTCAGTTCGGGTTCGCCCTCCCCTGTTTCCTGAACAAGACACCAGGCAAATCGACACTGAAGGCCTCATCGGCTCCTCCGACAGGGTCAATGAGTGTGGCTCGCCACCCGTGATCTTCCCTTAAAGGTGGATTCGCGGAAGCTCGCTCCATGCTACATAGATCCTGAGTCGTATCAACCCGGTCACCTATTGTCTCCAACTTCCCAGGTATTCCCAGGTCAAGATACTGAGTCGTATCAACCCGGTCACCTATCGTCTCCAGCTTCCCAGGTCTATGAGGGTCTGTACATCCTTTCATGTCTCCTGTCTCAAGATGGTAAGGACCAGTCCCTTCTCTCCCCCCACACCTGCCCCTCGCCTCCTCCACTTGTGGATGGCCGCCCAGCCTTCACTATCCGCCATCTGTTGGAGGCTCGTCGGGTCTGAGGCACCCTGCATTACCTGGTGGACTGGGAGAGCTACGGTCTTGAGGAGCGGACGTGGGTGCCTGCCCGGGACATCCTGGATCCGGGACCTGTTCGGGACTTCAACCAACTACGTGTTGATCGCCCTGGCTCCGTGGCTAGAGACTCTCCTAAAAGGGGGATACTGCCATGGTTCCACCTGTCACCAGAGGGCGGCAGAGACGTTCTAGAGACATTAATGACACTCAGGTGTGTCCTATTACTCATTATGATTTCCCTGTTAAAAGAGGTGTGTTTTCTGGTGTCCTTTGCAGAAGCTTGAGTTGTTGACGTTTGCGTTTGTTTCCTGAGTGAGTTTGAGACTTTGTGGGTTTTTTTTCCAGTGTACTGTGATCCTGCGGCTGTGAATGAGTAGCAGATGTCGTCAAGCTTTTTTTCAAAGTGGTTGACAAAGTCGTCCGCAGAGAGGGGGGAGGGGGGATTAAGGAGGGAGGAGAAGGTGGGAAAGCGTTTCCTAGGGTTAGAGGCAGAAGCTTGAAATTTAGAGTGGTAGAAAGTGGCTTTAGCAGTGGATACAGAGGAAGAGAAGGTAGAGAGGAGGGAGTGAAAGGATGATAGGTCCTCCGGAAGTTTATCTCAGATGCCCGCAGCCTTGTTCTGTAAGCTCGCAATGAGTCACTCAGCCACAGAGCAGGGGGGGAAGGTCAACCTGGCCGAGAGGAAAGGGGGCCGTGCGAGTCATAGGATGCGGAGAGGGAGAGTAGGGTCAAAGAGATCAGAGACAGGAGGGAGAATGATTTAGCAGAAGGGAGAGAAGATAGGGTAGAAGAGGACAGGAGTGGGAGAGAGAGTGAAGATTGCGAATGAGCATGACCATCTGGGTAGGGGCTGAGTGGTTAGGGTTGGAGGAAAGGGAGAAAGAAAAGGAAACAAAGTAGTGATCAGAGACCTGGAGGGGGGTTGCAGTGAGATTAGTAGGTGAACAGCCTCTAGCAAAGATGATGTCAACGTATTGCCTGCCTTGTGAGTTGGAGAGAATTGGGAAAGGGTGAGGTCAAAAGAGGCAAGGAGGAGAAAGAGAGGGTTGGAAAGAAATTAATTGAAGACAGACGTCAGGAGGTTGAAGTCGCCAAGTAACGAAGAGCAGTACGCCATCGTTAGGAAATGAGCTTATCAAGGTGTCAAGCTCATTGAGAAACTCTCCATGGGCACCTGGTGGGCGATAGATGACAATAACGTTAAGCTTGAGTGAACAAGTGATAGTGACAGCATGGAATTCAAATGAGGAGATGGACAGGTGAGAGAGGGAGAAAAGAGAAAATCTCCACTTAGGAGAAATGAGGAGCAGTGTGCCACCACAGTGAAGACCAGATGCTCTCGGACTATGAGAAAAAACATAGTCAGATGAAGAAAGAGCAGCTGGAGTAGCAGTGTTCTCTGGGGTGATCCATGTCTCAGTCAGGGCAAAAAAGTCAAGGGACTGAAGGGCAGCATAGGCTGTGATGAACACTTGACCGCAGATAGGCTATTCCAAACGTTGTCAGAGACCCGCAATTCCACATGGGTTGTGTGGGCAGGCTACACAAATTAGAAAGGTTGCAGTCAAGGGGTGGGGAGAGTCTGTAAAGCCTACAGGGAGAGGTGTGTGCAGGTATAGAAAACACACATAGTTGACAACGCTACAAAAGAGCAAAATTAGATAATCTGTAAATAACTAGGTAAGATAGTCAAGTGAGAGAGTGGTGTGGAGCCTTCCTCTCCTTCCTTCCTCGAACAACTCCACAGAACAGTCTGCTTCTGTGACGGTCTTAGTTTTACGACAAGACCACCGCTTACAGCTCCCGCTGAGAAACCGGGGAGACTGAAGAACTAACACGAATTGCTAATTGCCTAGCAGAGGTGGAGAGCATACCTCCCTGTACTAATTGCTGATTGCCTAGGAGAGGTGAAACCACTCCCCTTCCAATACAGCCACTGATTAGCATAAGACGTCACAAATTGCCCTGCCCCTTGATCCTGGTTGATGTGTCAACAACTATCTGCAAATTATGAGCAGTCAGAAGTTCACATGCCAAGTAGGCTACTGGGAAGACAGGCAGCACAGAAAGTAGATGGCCCTAGCTAGCAAAAAGACAGTACTAGACCACAACAGATAAAGACATAAAGTGCTTTTCAGAAAAGTGTGAATAACATACTTTGTCATTTGAAAGAGAATGATAGAGACGTTTGAATGTGATTTATTTGAAAGTAAACACTGTCTTTGAAAAACACCTAATTAACAAAAGAACCCCTTTACTTCAAAGACATACTGTAATGTATTGTCTTTACTGTCTGGTTATACATAAATGGCCTGTTTGCTCTTTGAACAAACAAAGCAGTTAGACTAATATGCTCTCTAAACTGTCTTCTACATAAAGGAACGGGATTTATTTATATTCTGTGCAGTAGATCTTTGTGGCTGATGCCAAATCAAAGCTTTACATGAAAAACAAAAATAGAGGAATTACCCACATCCAGGAAAAAATAAATACAGCAATGAAGAGACAATTTTGCAATGTACCATTTGCTACTCTTAAACATGGTCCCGTGTGGCTCAGTTGGTAGAGCATGGGGTTTGCAATGCCAGGGTTGTGGGTTTGATTCCCATGGGGGACCAGTACGGAGAAAAAAAATTAAATAATAATGTATGAAATGTATGCATTCACTACTGTAAGTTGCTCTGGATAAGAGTGTCTGCTAAAATGCAATGATCATCATTCTAATTGAATAGAGCTGAAATACTGGTGACTGAGATTGATGCTACTGATTAGAATCATTGACAGTGTTCCCCCCAGTCTGTGCTTGAAATCTTGCAGATGTCAATGAGGCCAGGGTGACAGTCTGCCTTTACGCAACTTAAGTCAACTCCCAGCCCCTACAGTATCAGGGACAAGGTGACTTACAGATGATCTATAAGAATAAGGAGCCAGGCGGGCGCCACAGTCTTTTATTAGATCTCCAATACCCCTCACACACAGACCCTCAGTCCCAACCTTTTCCTCCAATGCTATCCCACAGCCTCGGTCTCAGTCCCAACACCAGCCCCAGCCCTATCCCACAGCCTCGGTCTCAGTCCCAACACCAGCCCCAGCCCTATCCCCCAGCCTCAGCCTCAGTCCCAACACCAGCCACAGCCCTATCCCTCAGCCTCAGCCTCAGTCCCAACACCAGCCCCAGCCTCAGCCTCAATCCCAACACCAGCCCCAGCCTTATCCCCCAGCCTCAGCCTCAGTCCCAACACCAGCCACAGCCCTATCCCTCAGCCTCAGCCTCAGTCCCAACACCAGCCCCAGCCCTATCCCCCAGCCTCAGCCTCAATCCCAACACCAGCCCCAGCCCTATCCCCCAGCCTCAGCCTCAATCCCAACACCAGCCTCAGCCCTATTCCCCAGCCTCAGTCTCAGTCCCAACACCAGCCCCAGCCCTATCCCCCAGCCTCAGCCTCAGCCTCAGTCCCAACACCAGCCCCAGCCCTATCCCACAGCCTCAGCCTCAGCCTCAGTCCCAACACCAGCCCCAGCTCTATCCCCCAGTCTCAGCCTCAATCCCAACACCAGCCTCAGCCCTATCCCCCAGCCTCAGCCTCAATCCCAACACCAGCCCTATCCCCCAGCCTCAGTCTCAGTCCCAACACCAGCCCCAGCCCTATTCCCCAGCCTAAGCCTCAGCCTCAGACCCAACAACAGCCCCAGCCCTATCCCACCGCCTCAGTCTCAATCCCAACACCAGCCTCAGCCCTATCCCCCAGCCTCAGGCTCAATCCCAACACCAGCCCCAGCCCTATCCCCCAGCCTCAGCCTCAGCCTCAGACCCAACAACAGCCCCAGCCCTATCCCACCGCCTCAGCCTCAATCCCAACACCAGCCTCAGCCCTATCCCCCAGCCTCAGCCTCAATCCCAACACCAGCCCTATCCCCCAGCCTCAGCCTCAGTCCCAATACCAGCCCCAGCCCTATCCCCCAGACTAAGCCTCAGCCTCAGACCCAACAACAGCCCCAGCCCTATCCCACCGCCTCAGCCTCAATCCCAACACCAGCCTCAGCCCTATCCCCCAGCCTCAGGCTCAATCCCAACACCAGTCCCAGCCCTATCCCCCAGCCTCAGCCTCAATCCCAACACCAGCCTCAGCCCTATCCCCCAGCCTCAGCCTCAGTCCCAACACCAGCCCCAGCCCTATTCCCCAGCCTCAGCCTCAATCCCAGCCCCAGCCCCAGCCCTATCCCCCAGCCTCAGCCTCAATCCCAACATCATCCCCAGCCCTATCCCCAGCCTCAGCCTCAATCCCAGCCCTATCCCCCAGCCTCAGCCTCAATCCCAACACCAACACCAGCCCCAGTCCTATTCCCCAGCCGAGCCCCAGTCCCAACACCAGCCCCAGCCCTATTCCCCAGCCGAGCCCCAGTCCCAACACCAGCCCCAGCCCTATCCCCAGCCGAGCCCCAGTCCCAACACCAGCCCCAGCCCCAGCCCCAGCCCTATCCCCAGCCGAGCCCCAGTCCCGGTATATAAATAACTAAAGCTCTGCTATAGGTTCCACGTGGAGAATGGCCATATCACAGCCGCACCACAAATCACCTCGGACAGTTGCTTTGACACACGGTAGAATTCTCTCGCCCTTTAACTGAGGGGCAAGGGAGCAGATAATAGAGATCTGTCAAAGCCTCCTTACACTCCTTCTCTGAGACAGAGAGAGTGAAAGAGACAGAGAGAGGGATCTATCCGTCAGAGGAGCGTAAGGAGTTTTCTAACAGTAGTACATTGACCTTGAGTGGCTACCATTGATTTCCAGTAACGCCTCCCAAACAGCACTCCGTACCCCGCCTCGCGCTGCAGGTCTTTGATTGGGAACACATTTCCCAAATTCCGATATCGTGCCTCCTGCCTGGGATGATGGATAGTCCTCCTGTATCCCATCAATCCTCACCTGCCTCTGAGGAGGTGACACCTTGGTCTGATTTATCATCATCTACGACACCCTGCCAACCGGCCAACCAGAGGTGGGCATCCTAAACGAAGGCCCCTCCCCCACCCGGAGGGTTCCACTGTGACAAGAGGGAGGGGGTGGGGAGAACGGGGTAAGAGAGATCTGTGAGGCATGGTGAACTAGACCTACAGATCATTGGACAACATGGAAGTGAAGTCTCTCTACTTTACTGTGTCTAGTTCATGTATTTGACTCGGGTCTGCAGACCTACTGAAACTGTCTGATTCCTTATTAATCATCAACTCCTTGGACTGAACACCGCACCCTATATTTCCACACACATGTATGTCTACTTGTGTATGTCTGTGTTACACTTCATTTTTTTATGAGATGAATTAATCTGATATTCACCTCTCCCCCAAAATAGAGCATGGAAGCAGAAGAGAGAATCACAGAGCCATGAATGAACTAATCTAATTAATGTCCCAATGTTCCTTCTGCTGCTTTTATGGCTAGTTAAGAACCTTCTGCTATTTTTACGGCCATTACAAGCCAAGTGTGAGCTATCTATCTTTCACTCTATTCTATTCTCTCTCTCCATCAACGGTTGGCCAAACTCTAATCAAAAGCCTTTTAGTGAATTCTATTCAATGAATTTCCCGATAGTAATTTCAGAAGTGCGTTCTGAATTTCCAAATCAAGTGTCAACTCCCGCCATCCGGGACACGTAGCTGCGCAAATCAAACACACCTCTGAACGTGCTATCCGGAAATCCACTATCTACAATTGAATTCCAGCCTTAGAGCTATCTTCCAAATTAGCTGCCGTTAGAGGACTTAGAACTAGTCCTCGGACAAAGAGAACAACCAGTGCTGGAGTGGCTGGAGCAATTCACTGACGAGGGATTCAAACTCAGACCAGAGCCCAGTCCAGAACAGCCACAATATGCCTTGGCAAAGCCTCAGGTCTGGCTTGGTCCTTGCCAGGAGTTCCCCGATCACTCTCCCTCGCTCTTTCTCTCTCTCATTCTATCCCTTAACTATTTTTCCTCTCCCTCCCCTCTACCCTATCCCATCCATCCCTCTTCCACTCGCTCTCTTCTCTCTCTTCAGAAGTGGCAGTAGTTTTAGTGAGATTGACTAGGCTCTGTGCTTTAGCCCGGTAACCCTGCCAACCCTATTGTATTGGCCAAGCAGACTAAACAGCTTAACTACGCAGACCCAGCACCAAAACAGAAAAACGCAGAACACAAATTCCTCAGAATACGTGGCCACTTAGCCAATACCCCCCAACTCTCTCTATCTCATTCTCTCTTACTCCTTTCCCTTTCCTGCCCCTTTCTGTCCCTCTCCTCTCTCTCTCCCTCCCTCTCTTTCCCTCTTCTTGCCAAAGGAGCCCATGCAGAATGGATTAGAGATGGCATCAAGAGGATAAGACGTATTACCAATCGATTTAAGGGGAACGTGCCATTGTTCTCCTCACAGTGAAACTTTGGATCTGGGCTGAGCACTGATGTCTAATGCCGCTGATTTGGTGATGAAGTTGGAAGGATGGAGTGTTTATCTCAGTCTGCAGCCAGAATTACTGCTGCTGTTAAATCAGTTGAGTAGATGGAAGGCGCTATTGGGCTATTGTACTATTGTGCTATTGTCTTATAGCAGAGATGCGTAGCATATAAAAGCTAGCAGATTAGAGCGTTGCGTCGCTCTTAGGAGAGTAACGAAGTTAAACAGGCAGATTGAGAGAATTCTGATCAGATCTAGTTGTGATGATTTTGACTTTCTCCTAAACTGTTGCCATACCAGCCAAACCCTCTCTGAAACCAGCCAAAGACTATATTCTACTGTAAGTGCTGTTGGAGCACTAGAAACACCATCAAGCCAGCTTTGGCACATCAGTAGCAGAGATCTGAGAACTAATAGACGTCAATGATTTCACGCCTCTCAAACCTTTCATATGAATGAGTTCCACTCTAATCAAACTGCTCAGTTCACATTGTTCCTGCTTACTGGTTCAGTAAGTGACAAAAAAAGAAGGGTTTCCTCACTAGCTGGTAACCGAGCTAAAGCCCTGACTCAAGTGGGTCTTGACTTGGGAAGGATTGGTTTTGAGTGGTGTGTATTCTGTGCACCCTGACTCCATGGTATACCATATTGACCCTATAGTGTCAGGTTATTAGGGGGAGGGGGGACGGTCATTGAGGGGATGATGGGGGAAGTGGCCATGCAGCGTTAGGTCAGATTGTCATTGTGAAGAGGGGCAGGGATGGAGGTGTAGGGCAGAAGGGGAGTAAGGTACAGATGAGGGGTGGAGGAAAGGAAGGAGGTGGAACAAGGGGGACAGAGGCTGCTGCCATATTTCTTCATGAGGGAAAGAGACAGTGACATAGCAGTGCCTTTATGAATGGCCTGTCACAGGAAATGAGGACGGATAGTTCCTGTGTTCTGCGGCAGGAGAATCCTTCAAGCATCAACGGGGTGGACGCTCGCTAAGAGGAGGACTCCTAACCCAGCTAATGCATGTGCTAACTGCTAACACTGTGTGACCGCTCCTCTTTCTCCTTTGTGCTCACTATAGGACATTCTACAGTATGTGTCCAACTGTGTTTGACAATTTGAGAATAAAAGATTGGGTTAGCCCGCTAAGTTAAAGTCTAGGCATTCATTCAGGGAGCTGTGTCCCTGCATCAGCTTTTTGTCTCCCCTCTCTCTCCTGCTCCCTTCCCCTCTTTATTATCCTCTCTCTCCCATAATTATTAAGTGAGTGATCTGAATGACACATCCCAGTCCATGCATCTCTCTCTCTCTCTCTTGTTCTTTCTGTCTCTCTGAATCCCTCCATCCCTCCCTCTCTCTAGTATCATTAGTGACTGTCCCATGTTGAGAGCTGAAGGGAGTTTAATGTGAACTACGTCTCCCAGGGGCCCACTCCTTTACTTCCTGCTGGAGGAATAAGCTGCCTATTGATTAGTTATCAGGACCTAATTGGGCTGCGATCTCCCTTGACACCACACCGCCCTAGATACAGTATATGACACACACCCAATTTACCCAGATGACAACTTCAGCCTCTTTCTTTCTCTCTCCCTTTTCTCTCTTGTCCTCGTCATATACCAGGGGAAGATTATTCAATCTCTCAAATGATATGGCCAGAATGAGGCCCAGTCAGATTTGATGCACAGCGGAAACTATGATCAACTATTTCTGGTAATTTTCCCCCTCCAAATAAACTCTTGCCATTCTAATCACATTTTAAAAATGAGAACGACGCTGCAGCTTACAGAGAGAAAACTTCTCCGAGCTCAGTAAGCTCACCGTTAGCGCTAGGATAATTCCCTGGGAGGGATTTCAATACAAAGTGAGGCGTTGGAAGCGGATAAGCAACAGGAAGGGTGTGTGTGTTGCTGTGTAAGAGCATCCAAATCTACAGTGAGTGAGCAAAGAGCCATGACTAACCCTGGTTAAGACTGTTCGCCTGTTTTAGTCGAGAGCTTATAGAGACTTTCCTCTCTCTCTCTCTCTCTCTCTCTCATCGCTCTCTCTCTCTCTCTCTCTCTCTCTCTCTCTCTCTCTCTCTCTCTCTCTCTCTGACTCTCACTAGCTCTCACCCTCCCTCCCTCCATCTCTTTCTCTGACTCACACTAGCTCTCACCCTCCCTCCATCTCTCCATCTCTCTCTCTCTCTCTCTCTCTCTCTCTCTCTGACTCTCACTAGCTCTCACCCTCCCTCAATCTCTCCATCTCTCTCTCTCTCTCTCTCTCTCTCTCTCTCTGACTCTCACTAGCTCTCACCCTCCCTCCCTCCTTCCCTCCATCTCTCTCTCTCTCTCTGACTCTCACTAGCTCTCACCCTCCCTCCCTCCCTTCATCTCTCTCTTCATCTCTCTCTCTCTCTCTCTCTGACACTCACTAGCTCTCACCCTCCCCCCTCCATCTCTCTCTCTCTCTCTGACTCTCACTAGCTCTCACCCTCCCTCCCTCCCTCCATTTCTCTCTCTCTCTGACACTCACTAGCTCTCACACTCCCTCCGTCTCTCTCTCTTTCTCTCTCTCTCTCTGACTCTCACTAGCTCTCACCCTCCCTCCCTCCCTCTCTCTCTCTCTTTCTCTCTCTCTCTGACACTCACTTGCTCTCACCCTCCCTCCCTCCATCTCTCTCTCTCTTTCTCTCTCTCTCTGACACTCACTTGCTCTCACCCTCCCTCCCTCCATCTCTCTCTCTCTATCTCTCTCTGACTCTCTCACTCCGTGTGTCCTAAATGGAGCTTCTCTTAGTTGGCTCTATCAATCCCTCTCCTCTCTCCTGCAACTTCCCTAGAAATTAAGACCATTTACACTTACATTTTCTGAGCAAACACATATACACATGCACACACAACCCCTGAACACACAGACACTTTGCTTGGCTCCCCAGACAGAAACAACATGGCCAACTCTCCATTTAGCAGCCAGATGAATGCCTTTTACAATCCCTCCCACTGCTCAATAGCTCCTTCAAAACGCCATCTGACAGACATCTCATTTCTACAGTCAATATCGCCATCATCAAACGTCTACTTGTTACATCCGCTCTGTTCATCATTCAGCCTTCCTTCATCCCACCGTCCACCACAGATCAGCCCTCCTCTCTCCTACTCTCCTCACGCCTTCTTTTTCCTGGAGGACAGTGGCTACCCCAGTGGAAGGGTACTTTATTTATTTTTTGTCTAGTATACACACACACACACACACACACATTTCATCCTAATTACCGCTAGCCTACTATGTCTTGTCCTCCACACTTCAACTGTCCAATGAAGGTCTTTTGGGCCTCAACGTCATGGTTTTTAACTACAACTTAATAAAATCAAAATGTCTGCTATTGAGCGAGAGTAGTAGCTATCTGTGTTGATGGATGGTTGTGTGAGGCCCCTGTGGGTTCTATTGTCTCTATCTCCCTCTGATGGAGTAGAGAGTGAAACAGAGAAATCTGAGTTTAGTGTGTATGGTGACTCACACGCACACCTCCAATCACAGAGCTACTGGGATGATGTTCAAATGAGAAGAACTGATGAGGGAATTATCAGGGAGAGCAACACCAGCTTTAATGAAACTGTGTGTTGAGGTGTTTGTATTAGGCCTGCTCCTCTCTCTCTCCTCTCTTTCTCTGAAGGGGAAGCAGTATGGTTAGTAGTGCAGAGGGTTGGGCTGGGCACAGGTGTCGTTTGTACGCTGTTACTTGTGAGAAGAAAGGAAAATATTCACATACTGATGCATACATCTGAACCAAATAGGATAGCAGACAGGGTGGCATGTAGCCTACTTTACTGTACTGTGCTGCCTCACAAAGACTCATTGTATGTGTTTGAACCACTGGAATTAGCCACAGTGTTCTTGCAGTTTACAGAATGAGAAACAGAGAGAAAGAAAGAGAAAGAGAGGGAATGGGTACTTTGCCATCATTTGGCCTGTCCTGCCCACTCCGTGCAGATGGTGCAGAGTGCGGTCATAGACAGAGGTAGGGGTCTCTGACTAATGAGGAACTTCATATGTATACCGACCACATAAATAATATCCTACAGTATACACACCATATAAATAACAGCATGCACGCACGCACGCACAAAAGCATGGACGCACATACACATACACACATACACACACACGTACTGAGCATACTTATACATTTGAGTCATTTAGCAGCCACATATACAGCAGCTCCCAGCCCAGGCCTCCCTCGACCTGCAATATGAATCATAGTAGATGAGAGGCCAGAGTTCTGATGTTACACTGCTGAAATAAGGCATAGTCGCAACACAAACACAACTTGTGTCATAGAGCTAGAAAAAATGTCCATATTTACAGGGAAACATCGCATATGAGGATACACATTGCGAACATGCACAAAACCCTTACATAAAAGTGACTGTGTGGACTAACTTTACCTTTCAGATGTTCTCCTGCATTGGGCACAGTGTTAGCAACTACCTACACCTCTCTACATGCATGCACGCAGCCGCGCAAGCACACACACAGGCACACACACAGGCACACACACACATGGGGTGACACATGGTGTGGTTCACTAATGAGCCTAATGATGTAGCAGTGTGTGTCTAATGAGAAAGGATGAGCTCAGGGCCTAGGGTTCACAGCTAGGTGTGTGTGTGTGTGTGTGTGTGTGCGTGCGTGTGTCTTTTCTTTTTAAAATAAGGCATGGCTCTCGTCCACAATTAAAAACAGATTATTATATTATACTATTCGAGATAAAAGTGATGTCTGGTGAACTGGAATGTATCATACCTTTGAGCTAATTTGGTATCTCTCTGATAGTCCGGCAGTGAGTGTAAACTTCAACCAACAGTCATATTTACACTGGAATCACATGGAAAATACACTAAAGATACAAAAGTACAGTACCAGTCAAAAGTTTGGATACACCTAATCATTCAAGGGTTTTTTGTTATTTTTTTACCATTCTCTACATTGTAGAATAATAGCAAAGACATCAAAACTATGAAATAACATATGAAGCAACCAAAAAAGTGTTAAACAAATCAAAATATATTTTAGATTTTAGATTCTTCAAAGTAGGCACCCTTTGCCTTGATGACAGCATTGCACTCTCTTGGAATTCTCTCAACCAGCTTCATGAGGTAGTCACCTGGAATGCATTCAATTAACAGGTGTGCCTTGTTAAAAGATAATTTGTGGAATTTCTTTGCTTCTAAATACGTTTCAGCCAATCAGTTGAGTTGTGACAAGGTAGGGGTGGTATACAGAAGATAGCCCTATTTGGTAAAAGACCAAGTCCATATTATGGCAAGAACAGCTCAAATAAACAAAAGGAAACAACAGTCCATCATTATTTTAAGACATGAAGGTCAGTCAATTTAGATAATTTCAAGAACTTTGAAAGTTTCCTCAAGTGCAGTCGCAAAAACCATCAAGCACAATGATGAAACTGGCTCTCGTGAGGACCCCACAGGAAAGACAGACCCAGAGTTACCTCTGCTGCTAAGGATAAGTTCATTAGAGTTACCAGCCTCAGAAATTCCAAATATATGCAAAAAGTAACAGACACATCTCCACATGAAGTGTTTAGAGGAGACTGCGTGAATCAGGCCTTCATGGTTGAATAGCTGCAAAGGAACCACTACTAAAGGACACCAATAAGAAGAAGAGGCTGGCTTGGTCCAAGTAATACGAACAATGGACATTAGACCTGTGGAAATCTGTCCTTTGGTCTGATGAATCCACATTTTTCATTTTTGGTTCCAACCACCATGTCTTTGTGAGATGCAGAGTAGCTGAACAGATGATATCTGCATGTGTAGTTCCCACCGTGAAGCATGGAGGAGGAGGTGTGATGGAGTGGGGGTCCTTTACTGGTGACACTTTCTGTGATATATTTAGAATTCAAGGCACACTTAACCAGCTTGGCTACCACAGCATTCTGCAGCGATACGTTATCCTATCTGGTTTGTGCCTAGTGGGACTATCATTTGTTTTTCAACAGGACAATGACCCAACACACCTCCAGGCTGTGTAGGGGCTATTTGACCAAGAAGGAGAGTGATGGAGTGCTGCATCAGATGGCTTGGCCTCGACAATCACCCGACCTCTACCAAATTGAGATGGTTTGGGATGAGTTGGACCTCAGAGTGAAGGAAAAGCAGCCAACAAGTGCTCAGCATAAGTGGGAACTCCTTCAAGATTGTTGGAAAAGCATTCCAGGTGAAGCTGGTTGGGAGAATGCCAAGAGTGTGCAAAGCTGTCATCAAGGCAAAGGGTGGCTACTTTGAAGAATCTAAAATCTAAAATATATTTTGATTTATTTAACAGTTTTTTTGGTTACTACATGATTCCATATGTGTTATTTCATTATTGTGATGTCTTCACTATTATTCTACAATGTAGAAAATATTACACAATAAAGAAAAACCCTTGAATGAGTAGATGTGTCCAAACTATTGACTGGTACTGTATATGGACACCTCTTCAAATAAGTGCATTGTGCTATTTCAGCCACAATAGTTGCTGACAGGTGTATAAAATTGATCACACAGCCATGCAATCTCTATAGACAAACATTGGCAGCAGAATGGCCTTACTGAAGAGCTCAGTGACTTTCAACGTGGCACCATCTTTGGATGGTGCCAAAGTCAGTTTGTCACATTTCTGCCCTACTAGAGCTCCCCCGGTCAACTGTAAGTGTTGTTATTGTAAGTGGAAACGTCTTGGAGCAACAACGGCTCAGGCGCGAAGTGGTAGGCCAAACAAACTCACAGAATGGGACCACCGAGTGCTGAAGCGCGTAGCGTGTAAAAAGCCTCTGTCCTCAGTTGTAACACTCACTAGCGAGTTCCAAACTGCCTCTGGAAGCAACATAACTGTTTGTCGGGAGCTTCATGAAACGGGTTATCATGGCCGAGCAGTCGCACACAAGCCTAAGATAACCATGTGCAATGCCAAGGGTCTGCTGGAGTGATGTAAAGCTCGCCACCATTGGACTCTGGAGTAGTGGAAACGCATTCTCTGGCATGATGAATCACACTTCTGGCAGTCCGGCAGACTAATCTGGGTGTGGCGGATGCCAGGAGAGCACTACCTGCCCGAATGCATAGTGCCAACCGTAAAGAATGGTGGAGGAATAATGGTCTGGAGCTGTTTTTCATGGTTCGGGTTAGGCCCGTTGGGCCAGTAACCGTAAGGTTGCTGGATCGAATCCCTGAGCTGACAAGGTAAAACTTTGTTATTCTGCCCCTGATCAAGGCAGTTAACCCACTGATCCCCGGGCGCCAAAGACGTGGATGTCGATTAAGGCAGCCCCCCGCACTTCTCTGATTCAGAGGGGTTGGGTTAAATGCGGAAGACACATTTCAGTTGAAGGCATTCAGTTTTACAACTGACTAGGTATCCCCCTTTCCCTTTCCCTTTGTTCTTGATGAAGGGAAATCTTAAAGCTTCAGCATACAATGACATTCTAGACGATTCTGTGCTTCCAACTTTGTGGCAACAGTGACCTGGCCTGCACAGATTAATTGGAACACCGACTGCGAGCCAGCTCTAATCGCCCAACATCAGTACCCAACCTCACTAATACATTAGGATACTGTTTGTCATATTTCATATAGAAGTGTGTAAATACACTGGTCCAAAGCAGATAAACTGAAGGAAAAAGGTGAGGCGGAGGTCTGATGAATGAAGGTTTGAATTAGAGTGCAATAGAGACAGATGGTGCAAGGGGAGGAGTATTAAGGAGAGAGAGAGAGAGAGCGAGAGAGAGAGAGAGAGAGAGCAAGAGAGAGAGAGAGAGAGAGAGAGAGAGAGAGAGAGAGAGGGTTAGAGAGAGAGATACAGAGAGAGAGAGAGGGAGAGAGAGAGATACAGAGAGAGAGAGGGAGAGAGAGAGAGAAAGAGAGAGGGAGAGAGAGAGAGAGAGAGAGAGCGAGAGCAAGCGAGCGAGAGGGAGACGGTACTTTGTTTCCATGGAGTGGAAGCGTATTATCTTAATATGCATTATTTTATTCCCTTCATAAAACACTGGCAGAGAAAAGTGTGTTACCCATTCTTGTAATAGCTATTCACAGCTCCCTCATTCTATTACAGAAGATACAACACTTAGTTAAAACCCCCCCAAAACACTTCATTCTCTCTGCTGCTAATTAAATGAGTGTCTGAGATCTGATGAGGCCCATTGGAACAGCAGCAGTCTGGTCCTTCCCCATTATGAGTGAGACTAGGATTTAATATACATATTAAATAGAGTTAATACATGGCATTACATTGTGATTCTTAGTTAATATGAAGTCAACCTCCCATTGGGGCTATAATGAGAGATTATGAAGCACAAGCTCAGTAATGGTGGATTCCTTACATGTAGTTAATGTGGGTTTATTGAAGTCACATTGAGTTTATCTGCCATAATAAAGTGGACTGTGAAGTGGACACACAGTATTGTCAGATGAATAGTCAGTGATTCTCCCACACAGGCACACACCTCTCTCACACCCCTTCCAGAGCCGTGGAACAACACAACTACAGATGTATATTACAAAACAGGAACATTACAGGAAAACAAAAGTTAAGCATACTTCAAAAGGAAGCAGTGCTCATACGATCAGGAGAACCCGGGCACGGATGTAATCATTTGTAAAGTCACAGCAACAGTAAATCACAGGCCAGCCCTGAAGAGAACACTTTTACCCAGGATACATCAGTGCTCTCCTGCGGTGAACTAAGAAAGGTCACATTGTCTCTCATTAACACTATGGGTATTTGGGATAAAGCTGCTCATAGTTTCTGATAAACCCACCCACAGTTTTTGAGAGGACACAGATTGGACAGACAATTTTTTTGACAGTCCAGGAGCCCTTCTATTGGAGCAGGCCCAGACTGAATCAGTGAAGGGAAACAACAGTGAAACGAAGGGATACACAGTGTGGATTCCAGGCTAGAGAAAATATCATGACCTAGAAGATCTGTAGGACTACCTATGGCTTCCAGAAAATGTTAAAACAATGGAATCTTATATTCCTGCTTTGTATGGTCCATCCATTCTCAGCAACAATATGAATCATATACATTATTGAAAACTAATAATTGCATTATTGCTAATTGCATTATTAGAAGGAAATACCATGTGCATTAGTATTATAGCTATTACTGTGTAGTAAAAAACTACTTGGATAAAGAAATATCATGTTGATTACATGAGCGAGTTAGTCTAAATTACATTGTTTAAAAATGTGTTTGACTGTTTGATAAGACACTTCATTTACAAAGGTTTATCGCAATTACACTTTACAGTTCTTCTGCTAACTAATGATGACTAGCTATGTGTTTACACAGCAGCAGCACAGTGGCATCAGAAGGGACAGCTCTCCTCTCTGATATTTATTCAACCCATCAGAGACTCCTCCTCAGAGAGAGCCTCCTCTGTTTGGTGTTTTAATGAATAAAACAGTGTGTTTATCCTCTGTGTTTAGCGTTAAGTCCCCATGAACAGTCACAGGGACCAGGAGAATATTTACTTGTGTTGAGGCACAGGGGACTTGGTGCTGTGCTGCTGGAGGCTTTGTACTTCTAGATGTTGCTTCCTCGTGAGAATCGCTCCACAGAGAGACACTTTATTTACTCTCCTCTCCTCCGAGGATAGCCCACTCCTCCGAGGAGTAGCCTGTTCTGTTCATTAGAAGGGGAACAGGCTCTATTGGGGATTCCTCCATATCAGAGCAAAGAGACAGAGAAGTATTTTATGGCCTGAAGGCTGACATGGTGTGTTATGTAGAGTTATGAAGAGCTTATAGTGAAAGTGACATATATGACATAAAGGTCCTGGTCCTATGACCACGCACCCTCTTTAGTGTGTGTTCTTGCCTTGTTTTTCTTCTTTCTTCTGTTTAAAATAAGAAATGATCACTTTATCTGCTCTCACATCCAGAGACTTGAGGATGTGTAGAATTTAGGCAGAACCTGTAGGGAAGAGCAAGTTAGGTCCAAAAAACATGTTTTCACCAAGTCAAATGAATGTATTGTGATAGAGGTTTTATGATGCTTGTATCTTAACTAGGGATGGGCAACTGGCTGCCACGCGGATCAATGTTCTTTTTTTCGGTACTCTGTCGGGGTCTCAACTTACTGAATAGTAGAATTCACAAGGTGCCATTTCAAAATGTGGTTGTGCATCAGCAGTTTTCATCTTGTTATGTCAGTCACTGATAGTCACTCAATTAGCCCTGTCAGCTAAACATTTTTACATAGGTAAGTTACTGGTAACAAACGTGGGCCAGCTCTAAATGCATGTGTGGGTGTAGAAGTGTGTCCAGCCATTATCACCTTGGCTGCTGTAGGTTAATCCACCTCAGTCGAGCTACAAACACACTGATCAAAAATATGAATGCAATATGCAACAATTTCAAAGGTTTTACTGAGTTACTGTTTATATAAGGAAATCAGTCTATATAAATTCATTAGGCCCTACACTATGGATTTCACATGACTGGGAATATAGTTATGCATCTGTTGGTCACAGATACCTTTAAAAAAAAGGTGGGAGCGTGGATCAGAAAACCAGTCAGTATCTGGTGTGACCACCATTTGCCTCATGCAGCGCAACACATCTCCTTCACATAGAGTTGATCAGGCTGTTGATTGTGGCCTGTGGAATGTTGTCCCACTCCTCTTCAATGGCTGTGTGAAGTTGATGGATATTGGCGGGAACTGGAAAACGCTTCCATTTTCAGCTTCCAGGAATTGTAAACAGAACCTTGCAACATGGGGCCGTGCATTATTATGCTGAAACATGAGGTTATGGAGGCGGATGAATGGCACGACAATGGGCCTCAGGATCTCGTCACGGTTTTACTGTGCATTCAAATTGCCATTGATAAAATGCAATTGTGTTTGTTGTCCATAGCTTATGCCTGCCCATACCATAACCCCATTGCCACCATGGGGCGCTCTGTTCACAATGTTGACATTAGCAAACCCCTCGCCCACACTACGCCTTACACACTGTCTTGCATCTGCCAGTACAGTTGAAACTGGGATTCATCCATGAAAAGCACACTTCTCCAGCGTGCCAGTGGCCATCGAGTGTGGACATTTGCTCACTGAAGTTGGTTACGCCAAACTGTAGTCAGGTCAAGACCCTGGTGAGGACGACAAGCATGCAGATGAGCTTCCCTGAGATGGTTTCTGACAGTTTGTGCAGAAACTCTTCGGTTGTGCAAACCCACAGTTTCATCAGCTGTCCGGCTGGCTGGTCTCAGAAGATCCCGCAGGTGAAGAAACCGGATGTGGAGGTCCTGGGCTGGCGTGGTTACACGTGGTCTGCGGTTGTGAGGTAGGTTCCCGAGTGGCGCAGTGGTCTAAGGCACTGCATCTCAGTGCAAGAGGTGTCACTACAGTCCCTGGTTTGAATCCAGGCTGTATCACATCCGGCTGTGATTGGGAGTCCCGTAGGGTGGCGCACAACTGGCCCAGCGTCGTCCGGGTTTGGCAAGAGTAGACCATCATTGTAAATAAGAATTTGTTCTTAACTGACTTGCCTAGTTAAATACAGGTTGGATGTACTGCCAAATTCTCTAAAACAATGTTGGATGCAGCTTGTGGTAGAGAAATTAACATGTAGTGCTCTATTGGACATTCAGTCAGCCAATTGCACGCTCCCTCAAAACTTTAGACATGTGTTGCATTGAGTTGTGTGACAAAACTGCACATTTTATTGTCCCCAGCACAAGGTGCACCTGTGTAATTATCATGCTGTTTAATCAGCTTCTTGATATGCCACACCTGTCAGGTGGATGGATTATCTTGGCAAATGATAAATGCTCACTTACAGGGATGTAAACAAATTTGTGCACAAAATTTGAGAGAGAAAAGCTTTTTGTGCATAAGGGACATTTCTGGGATTTTTTATTTCAGCTCATGAAACATGGGACCAAAACTTTACATGTGTTTATATTTTTGTTCATGGTAGTAGCCTATTTATTGCTCCTGCTGAGATAGGCTCCGTTTAACGTTAGTTTCTTACTTC
Source organism: Salmo trutta (assembly GCF_901001165.1). Lineage (NCBI taxonomy): Eukaryota > Metazoa > Chordata > Actinopteri > Salmoniformes > Salmonidae > Salmo > Salmo trutta. The sequence goes on from NC_042973.1 coordinate 34,110,649, forward strand.
ATTCTTAGCTGGCTAAGTAATACTAGCCAGAGCCCTTCAATGTTACTGCAATAGAAGTCTCTGCCGGCAGCTAGCCACCTGACTGACTGACATAGGCCTATCAATAAGCGACTATTCACCAGTTGTGCACAAATTCTCAGAGAGACAGTTTTTATTTGTTTAGGGGATGTCACGGCAGGAGTCACGGGACAGTTTTTAAATTGCCTTTTTCCGGCACCTCCCAAACACAGGAACGATTAGAACTGTCAGATCAAGAATATAAGTGTTCCTAAGCTTCAACACTGGGAGCGATATTTACATGTTGAACCATAACTTTATTGTGTACCAGATATAATTTTGTGTTTTTAATTAGAAAACACAAAATGTGTGGTAATATTTAATTCAGTATAGAAATGTGTATGTGGCTTAACTTACCCTGTCCCATGGCTCAACTTACCCCATACCTGGGGTAAGTTTTGCCAAGAGACCAGTTTTTTTGGACAAGCTATGTTTTCAAAACTGTAATGTTTACATTAACTATTTCCAGAGACACACAACATCCTGAAATATATATAGATATCTTTGTTAGAAAGAATACTTGATTTCCCTTGACGGAGTGATGCTGAATGTAAAAATGACTTAATTTACCCCAATCTCCCCTAATATGTGTTATCGTCAAACAAAGTAATGATAAACAGAAACAGAGAACCCTTGCATCTTCAGAGGGATCATTTCACCCACCTGCCATTACTAATGTTCGTTACCTAGGCCTACTGTCTTATTCCAAAGGGTGGCGCTGTTGGGTTTGCTAACAGCCATTCACATGGCCGGACCCATGCTTTCACAACCCCTATCGACAAAAACACAAGTGTACAGTACTTTAAATGACTTCCCTGACCAAGAACTGCTACCCGAGAATATGAAAATCGTCAAAGAAAATACGTAGGCTATCAGTTGAACATAGAACGCATAATTGAACATGTCCATAAGGCCAGAGCTGTATAAATAGCTCTGAATTAGGTTTCATACACGCATAGGCTGAGAGAAGTGAGTGCAATTTGACTGGTAAATGTTCCAAGATTAAGCGAAGTGTTTACGTTAATGTATCTACATCGTTCCACAATGAAAGACGTATTAGTTCTAAATAATTACACGTAACATAATATTCCTAGGGCCTACTAACTACCACCTAACACTACCCTTCGAGGTATTATAAGCAATTGGATATCTTATATTCGTTTTACAACCCCAATGTTTAAAAGGTATAGCCTATACATCTTTGTTATGCTGACAAAAATAGCCTACAGTTTGATTGATTAACGTCAATAGTGTCATAAACTTCTGTAAATCTATTGATAAGGTAGCTAATAGACAATTAACTGTCTTTTTTATGTTGCTTATAGCCTATGTAGGTATTTATAGATAACTTTATTGAAGGAAACGAGATGAACATCTACCTGTTGAAAATCCTTATAACCAATAGGCTATGCATTGTAGTGTTTCTTTATTTAGTTTTTACTGTCTTTAAGTTCTAGTCGGGAGAGAGTTAACTGATAGGCTCGGTCCTTTCCCAAAATATTGGATCATCTAATATTATGCTAATTGTCCCTCAGAGCGAGATAGCCCATTGGCTGTGAGTCCAATACCATTTCATATTTGAGCCTGACGTCAGGACGCCTATAAAACTCAGCAATGCATTTAAACTCGTCTGCGGGGGTTGATCCCTTTTTTTTAATCTCTCTCCGTCAAGCCTGGCGTGGAGTTTTTTTTTGTATTATTCTCTTCAAGGCACGAATTTGCCAGTGACACCTCACGTGAACCTCCTTCACTTTCGCGCACTAATCCTAAAAGAAGGCATGAAGTGTTAAATGTTAGAAACACACAGAACCGCGTGCAGACAAGGAGAGGGCGGAAACGAGAGAGCGACGCACGCGCTGCTCTAGTGCGTCTGTGCAAACACTGCGTTAAAGAGAGAGAGAAAAAAGATCCAATTTCAAAAACCAAAAACGTGCGCAGCACAATTAGGCTAGAAAACCCCTTGTTTTTTTCCAAATTTTTTAGAAAATAAAATAAAGAAAGAAATCAAGCTGGCTCAGTGCGTGTCACCGCAGCCCGCTTTGACAGGTGCTGCTCAACCCGTTTGGAGGACTGCTGTCAGCAGCAGCAGTAAAAGGATGGCATCAGAACTGGCAATGAGCAACTCCGACCTGCCCACCAGTCCCCTGGCCATGGAATATGTTAATGACTTCGATCTGATGAAGTTTGAAGTGAAAAAGGAGCCGGTGGAGCCGGATCGCAGCATCAGCCAGTGCAGCCGTCTGATCACCGGGGGATCCTTGTCTTCCACCCCGATGAGCACGCCTTGCAGCTCGGTTCCCCCTTCCCCAAGCTTTTCGGCGCCCAGCCCGGGCTCCGGGAGCGAGCAGAAGGCTCACCTGGAGGATTTTTACTGGATGAGCGGCTACCAACAGCAGCTGAATCCCGAAGCGCTGGGCTTCAGCCCCGAAGACGCGGTAGAGGCGCTGATCAGCAGCAGCCACCAGCTCCAGTCCTTCGATGGCTATGCTAGAGGGCAGCAGTTTGCCGGGTCGGCCGGGGCAGGAGGCGGCATGGCCGGGGAGGAGATGGGCTCAGCAGCCGCTGTGGTATCGGCTGTTATCGCTGCAGCAGCAGCGCAGAACGGAGGTCCCCACCACCACCACCACCATCACCACCACGCCGGGGGACACCATCCCTCCACCGGGGTCCCGTCCAACGCTAGCTCGGCGGGCAGCCACCAGCACATGGGACACCTGGACCTGGACGACCGGTTTTCGGACGACCAGCTGGTGACCATGTCAGTACGGGAGCTGAACCGACACCTCCGCGGGGTCAGCAAAGAGGAGGTGATCCGGCTGAAACAGAAGAGGAGGACCCTAAAGAACAGAGGCTATGCCCAGTCATGCCGCTACAAGCGGGTCCAGCAGAGACATGTTCTGGAGGGCGAGAAGACGCAGCTGGTCCAGCAGGTGGACCACCTCAAGGCGGAGATGTCGCGGCTGGCCAGGGAGAGGGACGCATACAAGGACAAGTACGAGAAGCTCATCACCAACGGCTTCCGAGAAAACGGATCCGGCAGTGACAACACCCCCTCATCCCCAGAGTTCTTCATGTGAGTTTCACAGTTTAGAAAATAGTCATTTTTTAAAAAAAAGAGGAAAATGAACGGTTATTAATTTTGTCAGGATCGTAAATTTCCGTGCGTAAAGGTGGGGATTAGCAAAGACACATATTCATATTTTTTCATTTTCTTTACACATTTTGTGGTGATATTTAATGAGAATGCGGTTAGGTAAATGTTCCGTGTTAAATTAGGGTTGTCATGTAAATACAAAAGTGTTATAAACTGGCCTACTAGAGTTTGATCACTGGATTACATTGTTAGAAATAGTCTGTATAGATCTTATTCGTTGTGTTTTGCCGTCGTTATTTTGTATTTTAAAAAGGATAAAGAAAACATTTGTGTGCATTTTGTTTCGTGGGGCATCTTCCTCAAACGTGTCAAGTGATCATTAATAATCTGTGCGTACAAAACGTGCTCAATCGGCCTAAATCTTAAATTTAGGCCTACAGTACATTTAGTCAAATTTAACTGAAAGGTAACTCTTAAATATTAATTTTGTTTTAATGTCTTCTTTGTAGGCTATAATTTACCCCATATTCATATAATCTATGTTTTTCATGTTTTGAGCATTCAAACAGTAGGCCTATGGCATAATATAGAGACTACGTTATATAGCCTAAATCAACCATGCAGGTCATGTGCGGTATTTGCTGTCCTTTCAGGAATACTTTTGTTACGTTTTCTTGGATGACAACCGCATGTTATGTATTTATATGGACTCATCGCTTTTTGGGGGATTTGGGACCAAAAAGTGTGAGGGACTTCATCCTCCATCAGTCTCCTCTACTCAACTCACCTCTCATCCCCTCCTCACCTCTCGCCGTCCCTTCTGACATTGAGCCTCATTCTCTACACACAAAGCCGCTGACGCATTACCTTTCACTTGTCAGGCTCGGATTATGCCTGGAGAAAGACAGACAGGACATTTGGAATTCTATCTTCTCTTGAACGGAGTGCGGTGTGTTACACCGTGGTGCATGTAGCGGTGTGTAGCCCACTGTTCATCTGATGGCATTTTGTAGCCTACTTCTGGATTCCTGTGGATTCCTTTATCATTTTAAAAGGCATATTTTAATTCAGTGAATATTCAGTCAATGTGGTTTTGTTACGCAACAGGTTGCTTTTTATTTTTTAATATTGTAAGATTATTTAGATTAAATGTAGGCATACTTTTGTATAATTTTTGTCCAAATGCACTAAATTATTTTCCTTCTTCTTTTCTTGTCTTTGATACAAGTATCGAAGAAGGAAATGACATAAAGGACAAATCAGATATAGGCTTATATGCATACTCTTAAACCAGGTTTGTGTCTTTATCAAAAGTGTTATGACGAATCACCATTAAGAGGTGGGAAAATCTCTTCATCTGAAAATGTGTCATTCTCAGAAAAATGAAGGAGTTGTTGGACTGTATTGCACGCATGTTACCCGAAACCCCGTGGGGCTAAACCGATCGGAAAACTGTTGACTGTTAGGAATTGTTGGAAATATTTAGGGGATATTCAATAACTTTAATGTTGCTATATAAAATGTAATCATGGTAAACTATGGATATATTCTGAAAAGATGTCCTGGTGTCTAAGGAAATGACTTAAACATTGTTTGGACAACACAGTGTTCAAACTGGAATATCCAAATTCCCACCATTCATCAATAAATGTTTATGAATGGAAACTTAAACTTTCATTAATGTTCATTTTTATTAATGCATGTTTAAATTGTTGTTATGCTGACTTTATCACCGGGTTTACTTGCCTAACAGGCTACACTTGTGGATAAAGCCAAATTAGTCCTAATTCTTGGTAAAAAAAATTAAGTTCATAAAAGCATTCGGGAATTGCCTATAGGCCTATAATTTCTGTGTTTTAGTATTATACCTTTCGTGTAAACTCAATACACTTTTGCCCCCTGCTGTGCTGTAAGCTATAGACAAATCTTAGGAGGACAATATAGACCTAAAGCAACAAAAAAATGTTTTCTTGCTTATAAAAGCATACAGTAACTTTATGTTGTGTTGAAGACGCTATAATAACGTGTCGTATTTAGCTCTTCCGCTGTGTCGTACAGAAATAAGATTTATTTCACCTGTTGCTTAATTGCTTAAAGAGAATTACAACAGTCCAAACTAAATATTCCAGTTTATTTAGACATTAGGCCTAGGCTACATATGCGGATTGTTTTCTGCACAATTCACATGACGCCGGACACAGGTCCCCAATCCCATTTTGTTCATCATTCATTTAAGAGCAAACGTTTGTTCTTTGCTCCGTAGCAGTCGAAAAACTCGACCCTGAACCCTTAAACTCAAAAGTTAAATTCTAAAAATGGCATGGAGATATAGCCTAGTATTTAGTTCAATAAAAACGGTCCCTATATTTACCATAAGGTCAATTGAAAGGGAATTCGGCTACTTGATGGGCAGAGGGTAGCCTAGAACGAAGTTCAACATGGCATATTTTTCCCCGAAATCATTTTAAACGACTAGGCTACACATCGCTCACTGTTTGCTTATGGTGGAACATATGCTATTAGTCCAGTGTAAAAAAAGGAACATTTTTGGAGTCGGGAAGATTTTTAATGCAGGGAAAGTCAGATCGTGAACCTGTAAATGGTTGTTTCATTTCATTATCATTCTTGTCAAATTTCTTCGTTCTATTTTGAAATCTGAAATAGGCTAATCAAATGAGTAGACGAAAAAAATACATTTTTCGTTATGACTTTGACAATGTTACAACTACGCGGGACAGTTTTTTAAATGGAAGAATCCAGCATGTGGTGCAAGTCTTTGTGTGCTGTGTCTGTTTCGTCCCTTTTTACCCGCAATGCTTGATTCTTTTACCTATCCCTTTCTTCTGCATAATAATAGATAATAACATTATCGTCTTGCTAATGTTGTTACATTCCGGTTCGCATAATCATACGTACAGTTCTGACTGGTATGAAGACTAGGTTATTTAAAAAATATATATATATTTCTTCTTTATTTAACCAGGTAGGCTAGTTGAGAACAAGTTCTCATTTGCAACTGCGACCTGGCCAAGATAAAGCATAGCAATTCGACACATACAACAACACAGAGTTACACATGGAATAAACAAAACATACAGTCAATAATACAGTAGAACAAAAGAAAACAAAAAGTCTATATACAGTGAGTGAAAATGAGGTAAGTTAAGGCAATAAATAGGCCACGGTGGCGAATTAATTGCAATATAGCAATTAAACACTGGAATGGTAGATGTGCAGAAGATGAATGTGCAAGTAGAGATACTGGGGTGCAAAGGAGCAAGATAAATAAATAAATAAATACAGTATGGGGATGAAGTAGGTACATAGATGGGCTTTTTACAGATGGACTATGTACAGGTGCAGTGATCTGTGAGCTGCTCTGACAGCTGGTGCTTAAAGCTAGTGAGGGAGATATGAGTCTCCAGCTTCAGAGATTTTTGCAGTTCGTTCCAGTCAGTGGCAGCAGAGAACTGGAAGGAAAGACGACCAAAGGAGGAATTGGCTTGGGGGTGACCAGTGAGAGATACCTGCTGGAGCGCGTGCTACGAGTGGGTGCTGCTATGGTGACCAGTGAGGTGAGATAAGGCGGGGCTTTACCTAGCAAATACTTGTAGATGACCTGGAGCCAGTGGGTTTGGTGACGAGTATGAAGCGGGGGCCAACCAACGAGAGCGTACAGGTCGCAATGGTGGGTAGTATATGGATGGGGCTTTGGTGACAAAACAGATGGCACTGTGATAGACTGCATCCAGTTTGTTGAGTAGAGTGTTGGAGGCTATTTTATAGATGACATCACCGAAGTCGAGGATCGGTAGGATGGTCAGTTTTACGAGGGTGTGTTGAGCAGCATGAGTGAAGGATGCTTTGTTGTGATATAGGAATCCGATTCTAGATATAATGTTGGATTGGAGATGCTATAATGTTATAACAGAATGTGCGAGCCTTAAAAGGAAGGCAAGGCTATGCATTCCTCAGAAGCATACCTAATACCTATGGAGACATTGAATAATTTTGTTATTGGCTATCACTTTTTATTGCATCATTACTTCTTAATCTGTAGACATTCTGGTTTGGAAAGAGTGAGAGGCATAGATGGACTGCATTTCCACATGAGATCACCTACGTACTGCGCTGTGCTCGTTTGCGTGTGTGCGTGTGAGGTTGTGTATGAGGGTGCTAAAGAGAGTGAGCTTTTTTAACCATGCATGAGTTTGAAACACTTTGGAATAGATATTCAAAAAGCAAATTCATTCTATTTAAGCAGATAACAGTTAACTGATGGTTTCCCTTTACATCCTGGGTTAGCAGCACGGCTGAGATAAGTGTGTACTGCATCGTAGCTCACTGTCTCTGTCTGTTTGTCCTCTAACTTTGATACCTCCCCCATCTCTCTCTAGTTTTGATACCTCTGCAACTTTAAGGGAAGATGTCCGTAGTCTGTTCCCCACCCCCAGGTGCTGCTCATACACAGAGCACAGAGAGGTGCAGGCTGGGATATCATGGTCCTCCCCCGGCCGGAACGGACTATTTCCCCTTTGACTGAGGGAGGGAGGGAGAGAGAGAGAGGGATGGAGGGAGGGGGGGAGAGGGGGAGAGAGAGGGACAGAGAGAGAGGCCTTTTGCTTCTTTGAGATGATAAACAATCGGAGAAGCGTTCAGGCAGAGGGGAGAGGGCCTTTTAGTGGTCCTGTGCCATTCATTTATAGCCCTGCCTTCTGATTAAGTCAATACAGTGTGCTATTTAATTACATTTGTGTTCTAACCTGGAACTGGAGACACCATACTTATTTCATGGCACCTCTTTACTCCTACAAGCAGATATAATTAGTGGGGTTTGCTGTGTGAGTGGAGCTCTGTCTCTAGCACAAGGTACAGGAAATTAGCTTGAGTCTATATACCTTACTTGTGTTAATAATCATATGAAATCATACATTCAAACATTTGGTGTGGAATGCCAGTGTGATGCATTTTTCAGTAGAACTATGTTAATCATGAACAAGTTTTCATCCTATTTTGGTGAACTTCATATTTTAAACCATATTTATTTTTCTACATTTCTACACATTACGGTGTTCTTACTCATTACATTTCTGTAATTTGGCCATGGGAATAAGGCAGGTTGTGTATTGGTGCAAACTTGGCGCTAAGCCCCTATTGCAGAGTCTGTGTTTTGTTTGTCCACTGAAGTGTGTGTGTGTGTGTGTGTGTGTGTGTGTGTGTGTATATCTTTGCTGCTTATGTGTGTGTGGGAGCCAGAACCAGTATGAGGTGGGATGCTGTGTTACTGGATCACTTCCTGTGTAAGAGCAGCCAAGGCAGAACAGAACAGAGAGGACACAACATGATTCTTTACACCTGTGTTACCAGATCACTTCCTGTGTAAGAGCAGCCAGGGCAGAATAGAACAGAGAGGACACAACACTACTTCCTCTTTACACCTGTGTTACCGGATGACTTCCTGTGTAAGAGCAGCCAGGGCAGAACAGAACAGAGAGGACACTAGTACCTCTTTACACCTCAGCATCACAACAGATGTACCGTTCACACACACACACACACACACACACACACACACACACACACACACACACACACACACACACACACACACACACTTACAGATATTATATTAGGATTAATTGAATCAGCATGAAGTGTAATTCCATTCTCTGTCCCAGCATATTGACTGGTGTGCTGTGATCATTTCTACTATGTCCAATGATCAGGTTATTACAGATAATGCAGTTGTCTCCTGTCACAATATTGGACTTTCTCTCTGAGGTCAACAATGGGAAATCACTTTGAAATGCATTCTTATTGACATTTCAATCAACATGATGTACTTCACTTTAATGCCTTTATTAATGGCACAATGGCTCTGTGTGCATTGTGTGTTTCAAGTTGTATTAGTTGTATGAACTGTCATATGCACTGGATACACATGGTATACACCATCCAACAACAGTGCAACAACAATAAGAGATAAGAAAATATAAGAATATGAACATAAAGTAAATGGCTCAGTAGAATAGAATACACATTTTAGCATCAGTATGATACAGGAAGTGTGTGTGTGTTCTTGTGTGCACGTGCGTGTGTGTGTGTGTATGACTAAGTGGATGTGCTAGGAAGTCAATGTCCAGCATTGCGTCTTTTATTTGACCTTGCGGTGAGAGAGTCTATCAAAGCATCCATTCCTCCAGTCTGTCTGTCTATTGAGTGTTCAGTGTAGACAATCTATATGAGCAGATTACATTCTCCCTTTATTATAATGCATTTAATTCAATATATGCATTGTTAGGAAGAAATCTGAGATCATCCAAACGCCCTCAATTCCTCCGCTTGCATATTATATCCATCCAAGAACGATCTTTTGGTATTTGTTTCATTAGTACATTGTTGACATAGTCCCAAAATGTTTTGCTTGTCAGCAATCAATTTTTCAAGAAATGTAACTTTCAAAATACAGAAATTATCCCCGTATGATGCATTTTTCATCATATGATGCTGTGTTTTTACGTCATATGACGCAAAATGCATCATACGGGGATGATTTGTGTGTTTTGGGGCTATGTCAACAATGTACTAATGAAACAAATACCAACAGATAGTTTTTGGGTGGAGTTTTCCTTTAAGAAACTCAGCAACAGAGCAAAGGTTGTAACCACCTCTAGTTGTTTCTGTATGCAGTATGAAAGCGGCTTTTGTTTAAACCAATTATGTTATTATTAATATTAAGTAATAGGACCCCCCCACACACACACACAAACATACACACCCAGACTTGCCCTTACAACGACACCACAAAGGGTTAAACACATATAGTATTCACATTCAAAAGAGGAAACAATTTCAATCTCTTCCACTCACTCCCCATCTGCATCTCTCTGTGCGTTGCGATAAACATTTACATTTAAAGTGATTTAAATCAACCGCGTTTATGTACCTCTGTACTGCGTCCATCACACTGCCCTAGGAATGAAGGAGTCTCTCTCTCTCTCTCTCTCTCTCTCTCTCTCTCTCGGCTGAGTTATGTGTCATTTATTTGAAAAGCTAATAATTTAGCATTTCCCCCCTCCTGTCGCGGTGCGGGCTGCAGGGTGAGGAAGCTGTATATTTATACAGGGTCGTATTGCCTTCTCTCTGCCGACTGGCTTGGTGAGACTGCGCTCCTGGATAGCCACAGATATGTCAGGGTGTTTGTGAATGTTTGAAACTGTCGGGTTGTATAAGATCTATCTAAACCCAAATCACCCATACATGTGATACATACACATTTGTTGTAAAATATGAATTTCCAATATAATTGAGCAATATGTGCTCTCCAATCCATCTCATGCTGTACTGTTCACTCTTAGAAAAAAAGGGTTCTAAAGCTGTCCCCAAAGGAGAACCCTTTTTGGTTCCAGAGAGAACCCTTTTTGGTTTCAGGTAGAACCCTATGTGGAAATGGTTCTACATGGAACCGAAAAGGGTTTTACCTGGAACCAAAACTAGTTCTTCAAAGGGTTCTCCTATGGGAACAGCCAAAAAAACCTTTTAGGTTCTAGATAGCACCTTTTGTTCTAAGAGTGTACTGTGCTCATCCTTTCACTCACATTTGAATCTGCTGGAAAACCCCTCCTGATCAGAATATATAATTAACTAAAGGGCAACAGATGAATGCTAATTATGATAGAGTTCTAATTTAGCAGCACAGTCTTCTGAAACACAGATAAACATTCCTTCAGATTGTTGAGTTGCAGGTCAGAGAGTCTGCTGTGTGTGTGTGTGCAAGCGTTTGTATGCATGTGTGTGGAGTAGAGTTGGAGCTGAGCCCGACCCCTGTGTGTTTTACCTGCAGCTCATTGAAGCTGTGAGGTGATTTACCCTTCTACTGCAGTCAGACACTGATTTAAATCAACCGCCTTTATGTACCTCTCTGCCCAGGAATGCAGGAGTCACAGTCTCTCTCTCTCTCTCTCTCTCTCTCTCTCTCTCTCTCTCTCTCTCTCTCTCTCTCTCTCTCTCTCTCTCTCTCTCTCTCTCTTCTTCTCTCCTCTCTCTTCACTTTTCTCTCCTCTCTCTCTTCTCTCTCTCGTCTCTTCTCTCCTCTCGCCCTCTTCCTCTGTCCTCTCTCCCTCTTCCTCTCTCTCTCTGTCTGTCTGTCTCTCTCTCTCAATTAAATTCAATTAGCTTTATTGGCATGACGTAACAATGTACATTTTGCCAAAGCTCACTTTGGATATTTACAATATGAAAATAATAAGAATCAAAATTTTCAATGGGACAACAGTAACAACAATAACCAAGGGTCAAAATAACCATACATTGAACAATAGCAATAGTGGAGGACACTTTGCTTTATCGTGGTCAGGACGCAGTTGTAAATGAGAACTTGTTCTCAACTAGCCTACCTCCTTAAATAAAGGTGAAATAAAAAAAATAATGTGCAGGTTGATTGGTCTGTCAGACACTGTCCCTCATCTTACGGCAGGCAGCAATGTAGTGCGCTGCCAACCCACAGCTCTCTGCGTCCTCCCCCAACAGGACGGGTAGCCTACTCTCATCAGAGAGGTCTTTGAAACCTTGAATAAGGGTTTCTAATTTGGGGAAATGACACTCTCTAATTATTTTATATTTTTCACATTTTGTCAGGAAATGCAGCTCCGTCTCAGGTTCTGATGTTGTGCAGTGGCTACGCAGCCTCTCTCTCTCTCTCTCTCTCTCTCTCTCTCTCTCTCTCTCTCTCTCTCTCTTTTCTCTCTCTCACTCACCAGTCTAACAGACATTGATCTCCAGCCAGACAAGGTGACCCAAAGTGTTGTTCAGCTCTTCCGCTGTCTCTCTCCTCTCCTCCTCTCTCTTTTATCTGTACATGGGAAAGACCCTGACCTCACCCACTGGTGCCATGGCCTAGCATTCTCTCTGTGTCCCCACTGATGGGTGTGCATGCACCTGTTTGTACGCGTGTTGCTTTCGATTATATCCACCTTCTTATTTATCTGCAGAATGTCTTAAAATGAATATCAATTTCTACAGGTCCTGGTCAACTTCACACTCAGTAGCACACATTAGCAGTACACATAACAGGACTCAGTAGGCTACTGCACCTTCAGTCTCTACAGAAAGGGGTCAGGGTGTGTGGCATTACCATCCTGCTTTCTCTCAGAGTGGTGTGTGGTAGTGGTAACTCCTGGCTAAGCAGGACATGGTCCATATGGTCTCAGTGTTAATGGTATTACTGGAAAAATGAATGGCTTTCATTGTTGCTTAAATATGTATAAAGAGACTTTAATGTGCTCTTTCTCTTTCTTTCTCTCTCATTCACCTCCCTCCTTGCTACACTCTTAGAAAAAAAGGCTTCCAATAGGGTTCTTCGGCTGTCCCCATAGGGGAACCCTTTTGGGTTCCAGGTGGAACCCTTTTTGGTTTCAAAAGGGTTCTTCCTGGAACCAAAAGGGTTCTTTAAAGGGTTATCTTATGGGGACAGATTATTAACCCTTTTAGGTACTAGATAGCACCTTTTTTTCGAAGATTGTACAGAAGGTTAGTGTATGTTTTAGTGAAACTACTATGTTTTAATCCTTGCCTTTATTATCTCTATCCTCAGGACGTCGAGAAAGTTCCTCCATCTGTGATAGTGACCCCTGAACCCTGCCCCCTGCCCCTTGACCTGGAGTCTGAGGTAACATCCGCCATCTTGTCCCTTCTCCTCCTCAGCTCACTGATCACCTGGTTCATAACACACACATTACTTTTTTTAAGCTAGCTATGTTATTGCTTTAAAACAATTCTGGAAAAGGTGAAAAGTATACACATTCACAACAAAATCTGTATTGCGTTTAATATAATAGTTATTCATATAATTGTATCTTATTGTTTGTTTATTATTGTTATTTCTAATACTTATTAATCAAATATTTAGCATTTTATGAAGCACAATTGTACAGTTATACTGAAGGATATACATATTAATAGTATTAACAATTTTGATTATCATCATTGAATGGTCTTTAAAAAATATTTATCAAGTAACTGTTAGTGTCTCTTATAAAAATGGGTTCACTATTTTACAAAATAATTTTGCACATTTCAATAGGGGTTGACTTTGCTGATTTCATTTGAGAAATGTTATAATAATTGTTCACAATCTTCAGAGTGAAAAAAACACACTTCCTTACCTCAGAACTTTTTTCTGTGTTGATTTTGTTTAGATTTTGGACGATATTACCACAGTATGTAACCTGTGAATGTGTCTCTATACAGTGAGACAGTCCAGACGATAGGCCTCTGTTTTCTATACCTCTGGTGAAGCTGTGTGTTGATAGTCTGAGATTTCTGCTTGTGAAGGCAGGCAGTGGTAGCTGTACAGGCTCCATACAGATTAGAGTTAAGTGCTAATGATTTTAATGGACGGCGCGACCAGAGGACAGACAGGCAACTAGCTCAGGAGGACGCCTTTCTTGTTGGGACTTCTTTCACCTTCTATATCAGGGATCATCGTCTGGCGGCTCGCATCAATTTGCAGAGTACAAATGATTTAGAATTATGTTCCGGCCCCCTGACCGTCCACTCCAGAAAATATCTGCTCGCGGCTGAATCTAGTTGATGTTCCCTGCTCTATATGTTGTGATAATTACAATACAAATCTCCCAACAAAGTCCTCAGTTTTCAGTATGCAGAAATCAGAGGACAGTGACTGTACATAAGGTATCTTTTGAGGATTGTTACAGCATATATTTGACAGGCTCGTGTCTCTGTGGCTTGTGTCTGTGACGGAATGCATTTCTCTGTCTGGTGTCCGACAGCACAGGCTGATTGACAGGTGGGGTGTGACATGCCCTCTCTCTGCTCCCTAGTGGTCATTGGATAGGGTCACGACCTCTCACCTCTCAGCTGACCCTTGACCCTGGGACTCTGTCTCTTATCTCCATGGGGACAGACTTCACTTCTCACACTGACAGCTAGAGGGACGGGTGGGAGTATGGGAGGAGATTGAGGGAGAGAGAGAGAGGGGGATGGAGGAACCTCTCTATCGGGGCAGACAGACAGACAGACAGACTGACAGACAGACTGACAGACAGACTGACAGACAGACTGACAGACAGACAGACAGACAGACAGACAGACAGACAGACAGACAGACAGACAGACAGACAGACAGACAGACAGACAGACAGACAGACAGACAGACAGACAGACAGACAGACAGACAGACAGACAGACAGACAGACAGTGAAGGATGGCGTGCGGAAGGAGGAAGGGAGAAGAGGAGGGAAGAGAAAGAGTTAGGGATGGAGGGATCTGGCTGTGGGTGCAGCCAGACAGGCAGGCAGACAGGGAGAGCGGAGGCAGGCAGTGACCTTACTGTTGTCCCAGTAGGATCGAAGGGCTTATTTAAAGGCCTGGTCAATGTGGAGTATCACCCTCACATATCACTGTGTCTGAGATAGCAGCCTCACAGCCTGACGACTCATCACCACTGTAATACAACGCTCACATACACACTCAGACACAGTGTGTGTGTCCACTTTGTGAAATAACTCTCCGAAAAGCCCCGGAAATGTTGAACAAAGACAGCATCAATATCAGCGTCACAGTTGCTCTGTGTGTTTGTTAAATATATACTCTAAGGAATCGTGTGGCAGTGACAGGGTTAAAGCCGATCAGTGCAATATAAGACAGCGGTGTGTGTGTGGCTGCGACATTAGGACACCTGCATACTTCAGCATTTTCTGCCTGTCAGGAGTTCTGAGGTCACTGGTTGGGGGAGAGGGGAGGTGGGGGTTGGAGGAAGGGGGAGCAGAGGGAGGGAGAGAGGGGGGGTTTTAGAAGCAGGCTCAAGCTATAGAGCACGTTACAAGGTGTGAGTGTGCGTGCGTGTGTGTGTGTGTGTGTGTGTGTGGTGCCTCCCAGGCTGCCAGCAGGCAGTTCAGGTTGTTATGGAAGGACACAGCAACATCACGGTGTGTGTATGTGGGGAGGTACTGTATGTGGGTGAGTATATGTATTTTTCATCATTAATACAGTATTTGTCTTTGTCTTCTTGTACAGAAAAATCCTTGCATATATATATATATATATATATATATATATATACATACATACATAATGTCTCAGAGCACCCCTCTTCTCCTTTCAAATTATGTTAATGTCCAATGCTGTATGTCTCTTCTCCCATGTTTCTAGTTGTGTGTACAGAGCCAAAATTTAGTCTGTTTTATTCAGATGTATTTTAATGAGTCTTTGGTGGAGACTTCGGTAGAGTGTGTGTTGCGAGGGGGGGGGGGGGCAGGCAGAGACACTGTTGTCCTCAGGTAGGGAATGTCTGTTCACAGCATGATTGAGAGAGATGCAGTGATTACTTGTGAGTTAGTTCAGGGGAAATACATTACACTATCATAGTTCTTAGCCTTAGGGTCTTCCTGTAGCCCACAGCGTTCCCTCATCTCCTCCCTCTCTCCTCTTTTCTTCTAGATTCATCCTCTCCTCACACACACACACACACACACACACACACACACACACACACACACACACACACACACACACACACACACACTTCTCCTTCCTCTTGTCTTCCCTCTCCTCTCTTCCCTGCAGTGTCTCCCCAGCACTAGCTCGTTAGCTTTGCACCCCGTGTCTAATTAAACTCCAGCAGCCCTTGTGTTAGCGCTGATGCTATAGAGTTGTTAACATGGCACAATACCAACACTCCTCAGGATATATCTCAATACACAGTCCTACAGGAAGAATCCATCTAGCTGCAATACACACCCTGGCCCCGATGGTAATGTTTATTAAAAACCCAACTCGCTACCATTTGAACAGCCACACAATGCAGCACTCTACATCTAAATAGAGATTTGCCTCAGTATAATTGAGCATGGATCCCTGTACTGGGACGTCCTAGCTGTACTGGATATGTACTTGCGCGTGTGCAAATTCCTGCACGGACTAAATCTTTCACCTTGGCATATAGTGCATCCATAACATTGTGTGTTTATGTGTGTGACTCCTGTCCCTCCTTATATAAATGTACCTACTAGTCCCAGTGCATCCATAACCAGCTGCAGCCGTCCATCCCCTCACTCTAACACCCTTTTATTTCCCTCTCGCAGGGCACACACACACACACACACACACACACACACACACACACACACACACACACACACACACACACACACAGAGAGAACATATTGCCTAGGCCTGGCTGGAACAGGAGGCTTCTCCTGCTTGTTATCTTGATAAATAACCAGGCTGCAGGGAAACTGCTGAATTCTAGCTTTCTCCCTCTATATCCTCAGGATGACATTCATTTCAAGTGTTGCGAGGGAACTAACTAACACAGAGATAAATAAGGAGACGCCAGTGCTAAACACACTCTGCTGTTCCCATATATAAACTGAGTGTACAAAACGTTAGGAACACCTTCCAAAATATTGAGTTGTACCCCCTTTTGCCCTCAGAACAGCCTCAATTCATCGGGGCATAGACTACAAGGTGCTGAAAGCGTTCCACAGGGATACTGGCCCTTGTTGACTCCAATGCTTCTCACAGTTGTGTCAATTTGGCTGGTTGTCCTTTGGGTGGTGGACCATTCTTGATACACACAGGAAACTGTTGAGTGTGAAAACCCCAGCAGCGTTGCAGTTCTTGACACACTCAAAAGTGGCATGGTTCGTATTTCCAAGGAAGCACATATGCCTCAATGCAGTCATATTTGTGGCTAATTGGGGGTGTGACTTTCAGTTAGATATTTTTGGCCACCCATTCCACGGTCTGTCTCTCTCTCTGCCCCCCCCTCCCCCCCACCCCAGCATGGAGCATCCTGCTATAAGACACCCCATTATTTTAACAATGTATGGTGTGGTGCATAAAAAGGTCACTCCCTGATATCTAGCTCCATGTAACAACAAGATGTATGGACTAAACCCTGCAGACTCTTCTGTCACAGTCTCAGTGTTTTACAGTGGGGTAGAAAGAGGGATTCATATACCCGCTGGAGTTGGTGCATCACACTGTGTGTTAAAGCTTCCAGACTAGCAAAAAGGCTTTGACAAGTTCTGGGTTAACAGTACTGTTGTCATCTGTTTGTGTGTGTTTGGTTCCCCTATAAAGCAGTGTTTTAACTGTCCTGCTGTATTTATCACATGCTGTCATGACATGGCCATGTGATCACATGAACCACTGCCAGCAATTAAGCTCTATAAGTCACTCATTCACAGAAAGAGGTAGAACATAGGAGAGACAGAGAGAGAGAGAAAGAGAGAGGGAGGAAGAGAGAAATTGGTGGGTAAGGGAGAGAACAGCAAATAATAGACGTTTGCATTTTTTTTCTATAGTAAGTCATTTCGTTATTCTATTGTATATTAATGTGCTTCCGCTATGTGTTCATGCTAAATTAATTATAGAGAGAAAGAGACAGAGACAGACAGAGAGAGAGATAGATGTGAGTGAGAGTGAGCCAGCCGCAGAGGCTATATATCAGCTGTGTGGTCTACATCTCTCTCTCTCTCTCTCTCTCTCTCTCTCTCTCTCTCTCTCCTGCTAGACTGACTTATCACTGACGTATCCCCCTCTACCCTCCTCAGCACATGCTAGCTAGACTGATGGATTCCTCCCTGTACACAGTAGAGTAGACCTACAGACTGACGGATGGCTCTCAACTGATGGCTCTCTTCTCTGCTGCTAGCATCCCAAATTTTACAGCTACTGTACATTACCATATAAGCTAGTCTATCTCTAAATAGTCTCTTTAATTTGGACTATTCTCACTTGGCCTTGATTTATCATGGTAAAAGTGGTTCCAGTTGTAATCAGTGATTTGATGTACTGAAGCTACTACTCAGTGCCTGCAGGGCACGCTGGCTGGCTGGCTGGCTAGCTGGCTGGCTGGCTGGCTGGACCAGGGCTGACCTCTGCATTGCCTGTATCAGTTTCTTCAAACCTGGAGGCAGGGTACATACAGAGACTCAGCCTGGTCACTGGCTTTTAAATGGCTGATTAAACTTTCATGACAGGAAAAGGACAGGTTCTGGTGATGGAAGAGGAGAGTAGAGAACACACATTCACACTCCTAATAGACTACCGCAAAACCTTTAATGCATGCTCCGATTGAGCCTGTTTAACACACACACACACACACACACACACACACACACACACACACACACACACACACACACACACACACACACACACACACACACACAGTGTTTAACAAGCAGGTATTCGAGGGATAAGAGAGTTTTAATGATTGGGGAAGTGATTCCCAGCAGATCTGCTCTCTCTGGTTTCCCAGTCCTCCCCTCTGTCGATGTCTCAGATAATGATGTCAATGAGAACGGATGCAGTGAGAAAAGGAGGGAGGAGAGGAGGAGAAACATGCTGCTAATCGCTAGGCCACAGAGGAATCTCTACATCAGACAGACAGATACAGATGGGGAGAGAGAGAGAGTAGCAACGTACTCATGCTCAGAGTACTGAGTAGGCTACATTAACTGTTCCTGTTGTCACAGACACTTAGGGGTTAAATCTCCCTTTCCCTCTCTGCTCCACTCTCACTGTTCTGTTAGTGGCCATTTTGGAAGTGTGCTCAAATCTTACATAAACAGGGCAATGTGCCCTCCTCACTTTGCCTCCCCCTCTCTCTCTCCTTTCTCCCCTGCTCCCTCCCCCACTCAATGCTCCTGTGCTCTACTGCTCTGGGTCAAGGTTGACACACATACGGCACAGAGGGAGGGAGGGAGGGAGGGAGGGAGGAGAGGGAGGAGAGGGAGGAGAGGGAAGAGAGGAGGAGGCTTGCAGGAGGTGGAGCAAGAGAGAGGTGTGCATGAGGGATCTCTCTTTATATGTATCTTCCTGCCTCCCTCACTATATTTATTTATTTCTCATATGCAAACACACACGGGTCTATTTTAGAACAGGAAAGTGAGACACTTCCAGCAGGAGTGAACACCACCTGCTCACAACAACACTTTATTTACACTAAAAACTCAAATTCTGAGAAATACTTATTTGTTTACATTCATATACAGTATATTATTTTCTGTCCTTCACATTGGCTTGTACTGTACGTTCTCCATGAGTTCCATTCCCCCAGTGATCTCCAGTGATTGGCTGTTAGATTTAGGGGTGTTGACCTGCTGTCAGGGTTAGATTGAACCAATCAGAGTCATGACAGGAGACCGACAGAAGAACACCTGCTAGACAACACCATGTCCCTCCCCTATCCCACCTATCTCACCTGTACTCAGCTCGATTCAGGGCCACACAGCTTGCTGAGCAGAGGTGTGTGTGTGTGTGTGTGTGTGAGGGAGTCTGTAGAAGAGGTTTAGTTTGCAGTATCACAGAAAGATTGACTGACGGGGGGGGGCATTTATTTGATGCAGTTTTTGTTGCTTTGTTTTGCGGTGTAGTTATATGATTAGTGAATACCTGGGACTGAACACTGGTCTGGCATTAGGGTTAGAGCATATGGGGCTCCCATCTGCAGACACACACACACTCATGCGCTACCGAACGCGCACACACAAATTCCTGCTGTGAAGAGCGGAGCCTGAGAGGTCAAGTCCACATTCCATGCCTTCAGTCCCAAAGGGGTCACAGGGGACATAGGGCGGTCACTTTGGAGTCAGAGGGGAGGTCATAGGTCAGGTTATTAAGAATCAAAAGAGAAAGTCTACGTTCCTTTCATATCCTCTTGATGTTTTTCATGTAAGCTTTTGGCCGTGTCCAAATACCCATACTTTCTAAATAGTCGGCTTTTTGGGTATGTGAAAAAGGAAATGTAAAATGTAGTATGCTTTAAATGCCAGGATGTCATACTCATTTCAGCTTTTCATCAAGTAGAAGTCGCTGCACATTATTGAGGAAGAGAATTGTCATTTCACACTCATGTGTTTGACAACAGCTGATAATCAGGGGATGTGCTTTACATAAATGAACATATGGTGGGGATCAAGTGAGATTGTGCATTAGATGACCCCTTGGATGAGTAGTATGTTGATATTTGTTTCTTACTGCATACGTTGTACTGTTTAGTAAAATTCTAAATACTTTGCAGGGCTATTAATACACAGTATGTTGTTTTAGTAAGTAGTAGGCAAGACAGATTTCGGACACAGTCTTTGTCTAAGCAGGGGTTATTGGCAGTGAGGGTTGTGAAGAAGGATCATTTTATTGCATGTCAGCAGAGTTGAAGTTTGCAACAAATAAATGGTATTGTTATTCTGCTGCTAGCTTCAGCATCAACATGTAATAAAGCAGGGTTTTTTCTCCGTGGCTCCTCTCCTTTACCAGGCATGGATAATTACATGTTCTTTTTAATTTAAGTTCCATTAGAGCTGTTTTCCAGAATGTCTTCGTTTTAACTTTATTTTTTTTCCATCATCAAAGTGAAATCTAAAAAGGGCGATCATTGCAATTTAATTACGACAAATCCCTTTGTGAATTTCCTCTAGTGTTTGTTTACAAGTGTATTTGCCTGCTTCTGCAGTTTTTGTGAGGGCTTGTGTGTGTATTGCTTGTGTGCATCTCTGTGTGTATGTGTCTGTGTGTTTTAATGGCTACAGTATGCACTTGTGTGTGTGTGTGTGTGTGTGTGTGTGTGTGTGTGTATCAATCGCACTGGGCTTTATGTAAATAGATAAGATGGTATTTTATTCCCAATCAGAGGAATCTCCTGTCACGTCCCAGTCTCTACATAATAACCTCCAGCATCGCTCTGTACCCCCGACACACACACACACACACACACACACACACACACACACACACACACACACACACACACACACACACACACACACACACACACACACACACACACACACAGAGCGCTTTGCAGACACTGCACATTTCCTCTCTCAGGGGGGAAAGGCTTTGATAAATGAAAATAAATACTTTTCTTCACATAAAGAGCTAACAGGGAAAGGAAGGAGGGTAGAGAAAGGGGGAAGTGGTAATGAGAGGGGATAGGGTAAAAGACAGTGAGGAAGAGGGGTAATGAGGGGATAGGGTAAAAGACAGTGAGGAAGAGGGGTAATGAGGGGGGATAGGGTAGAAGACAGTGAGGAAGAGGGGTAATGAGGGGGGATAGGGTAGAAGACAGTGAGGAAGAGGGGTAATGAGGGGATAGGGTAGAAGACAGTGAGGAAGAGGGGTAATGAGGGGTAATGAGGGGGAATAGGGTAAAAGACAGTGAGGAAGAGGGGTAATGAGGGGTAATGAGGGGGAATAGGGTAAAAGACAGTGAGGAAGAGGGGTAAAAGGGGTACTGAGGGGTTTGGGTAAAAGAGTGATGAAGAGGGGTAAAAGTGGTAATAAGAGGGAATAGGGTAAAAGATAGTGAGGAAGAGGGGTAAAATGGGTAATGAGGGGATAGGGTAGAAGACAGTGAGGAAGAGGGGTAAAAGGGGGAATGTGGGGGGATAGGGTAGAAGACTTTGAGGAAGAGGGGTAAAAGGGGTAATGAGGGGTAATGAGGGGATAGGGTAAAAGACAGTGGGGAAGAGGGGTAAAATGGGTAATGAGGGGTAATGAGGAGGATAGGGTAAAATACTTTGAGGAAGAGGGGTAAAAGGGGTACTGAGGGGTTTGGGTAAAAGAGTGATGAAGAGGGGTAAAAGTGGTAATGAGGGGGGATAGGGTAAAAGACAGTGAGGAGGAGGGGTAAAAGTGGTAATAAGAGGGAATAGGGTAAAAGACAGTGAGGAAGAGGGGTAAAAGGGGTAATGGGGGGGATATGGTAAAAGACAGTGAGGAGGAGGGGTAAAAGGGGTAATGAGGGGGGATAGGGTAAAAGACAGTGAGGAGGAGGGGTAAAAGGGGTAATGGGGGGGATATGGTAAAAGACAGTGAGGAGGAGGGGTAAAAGGGGTAATGAGGGGGGATAGGGTAAAAGACAGTGAGGAGGAGGGGTAAAAGTGGTAATGAGGGGGGATAGGGTAAAAGACGGTGAGGAGGAGGGGTAAAAGGGCTAATGAGGGTCTCTGACGTTTGTTCAGTAAATCCTCACATTTAGATATTTTCCACCCAATTAATTATCAAAAAGAGATTAAAATAATGATCTGACATTGGGACAGGACATCATCGTATTTATTGTTTTTAATGTTGATGGGAGAGTGAGTGAGTGAGTGAGTGAGTGAGTG
Organism: Salmo trutta; assembly: GCF_901001165.1. Classification (NCBI taxonomy): domain Eukaryota; kingdom Metazoa; phylum Chordata; class Actinopteri; order Salmoniformes; family Salmonidae; genus Salmo; species Salmo trutta. Next base: position 34,132,939 of record NC_042973.1, read on the forward strand.
AGTGAGTGAGTGAGTGAGTGAGCACAGAGGTTATCATTCAGGAAGCTGCAGCATGCATCTCTTATCAGCTGATCAGTATCTAAAGCCAGACTAGAGAGAGAAAAGAATGAGAAAGAAAAGAGGGAGAAAGATACAGAAAGAGAAAGAAAAGAGGGAGAAAGATACAGAAAGAGAAAGAAAAGAGGGAGAAAGATACAGAAAGAGAAAGAAAAGAGGGAGAAAGATACAGAAAGAGAAAGAAAAGAGGGAGAAAGATACAGAAAGAGAAAGAAAAGAGGGAGAAAGATACAGAAAGAGAAAGAAAAGAGGGAGAAAAAATACAGAAAGAGAAAGAAAAGAGGGAGAAAGATACAGAAAGAGAAAGAAAAGAGGGAGAAAGATACAGAAAGAGAAAGAAAAGAGGGAGAAAAGATACAGAAAGAGAAAGAAAAGAGGTAGAAAGATACAGAAAGAGTAAAGAAAAGAGGGAGAAAGATACAGAAAAGAGAAAGAACAGAGGAGAAAGATACCAGAAAGAGAAAGAAAGAGGGAGGAAAGATACAGAAAGAGAAAGAAAAGATGGGAGAAGATACAGAAAGTAAAGAGGAGAAAGAGTGGAGAAAGATACAGAAAGAAAAGAGGGAGAAAGATACAGAAGATTGAGAAAGATAAAAGAGGGAGAGGGAGAAAGATACAGAAAGGAGAAGAAGAAAGAGGAGAGAAAGATACAGAAAGAAAAGAGGGAGAAAGATACAGAAGAGAAAGAAAAGAGGGAGAAAGATACAGAAAGAGAAAGAAAAGAGGGAGAAAGATACAGAAAGAGAAAGAAAAGACACTGAAGGTGTAGGTGGCTTATACTGAGTTTAACTAAGAGAAAACCAACACATGATTTAGAGGAAACAGGTTTTTATCCTCCTCTTTCCTTCTGTCCATTTTTCATTCCGCAATGTCAGAGAAGCCCCTCTCTTTTCCATTATTTTTCTCTCTTTCTTTCACCCTCATATCTCTCTCTACCCTTGCTCTTCTAGACCCCATTTAAAAAAAACACTCCCAAACCATAGACAGCTCTATAACTATAACTCTCTCCACCTTTCCTCTCCCCCTCTCCTCTCCCCCTCTCCTCTCCACCTCTCCTCTCCACCTCTCCTCTCCACCTCTCCTCTCCCCCTCTCCTCTCCCCCTCTCCTCTCCACCTCTCCTCTCCACCTCTCCTCTCCCCCTCTCCTCTCCCCCTCTCCTCTCCACCTCTCCTCTCCACCTCTCCTCTCCCCCTCTCCTCTCCACCTCTCCTCTCCACCTCTCCTCTCCCCCTCTCCTCTCCACCTCTCCTCTCCACCTCTCCTCTCCCCCTCTCCTCTCCCCCCTTCATCCAGAGCTAAATGACTTTCAGAAATAAAGAACACTTATCTTATCTACTGCCTCCATAGTACAGCCTATCACAGCCACTGTCTCTGGTCACAGCCACTGTCTCTGGTCACAGCCACTGTCTCTGGTCACAGCCACTGTCTCTGGTCACAGCCACTGTCTCTGGTCACAGCCACTGTCTCTGGTCACAGCCACAGCCACTGTCTCTGGTCACAGCCACTGTCTCTGGTCACAGCCACCGTCTCTGGTCCTACCACACACTATAGTGGCAGAGTAATGTCTTATATTCAACCGTTTTCATTGTTGGGAAGTAGTCTCTCTAGACCAGGAATGGGCAACTGGTGGCCCCCAAGACCCTCAAATGCAGCAAACGTGCTTTAAAACGGCAACCTTTTCTCTAAGCTCCATGGCAAAATGTGTAGAATTGCACAAACAAATAAAAAAATTATAAGAATAAAAAAAATGCCTCTCCCCTGTCAAGAGGGGGGTCGCTAACATGTTTTGCTCACAAGGTAGGTGGGGGGTATGGATGTGGGTACGCAGACCTGCTAGCCGCTGCGGCCCCTCATGATGAGTTCAGATTTTGTGGCCCCCACCCCATAAAAGTTGCCCATCCACCTGCTCTAGACAGACTGGTTGCCTCCCACAATCTACCAATGTTCCAGCTTAAATGTCAAAGTATACCACGTCCACTTGGCATAGAGGAAAAGGCTTTATCTGCTTGTTGCCTTAGCGTAAACAGCACAATTCCCACTCACATTTTAAGCCTTGCCTACCCAAAACTCTTGATTTGTTTGGAGAGTTGTCCTTTGAAGTTACCAAGAAAATCTGTCATTAATCCCAGACCTAGTGCTGTTGCTGCCCTGGGTCTGGGATTTCCAAGACTAGTTGGGACAGAAAGCTGACAAGAGACAGGTGTCCACTCGTTCTGTTCTGTCATGCCGCTTTTCCTCTCTGCTCCTCTCCTCTTCTACTCTGTGGTTGACAGAGCCTAAAGCAGGGGATCTGTCTTAGGTGGGGGCTTACCGTGTGTGTCCACTAACTCAGGCCCTCCTTCAGGCACTCAGCAGGGATGAGAGAAAAGAAAGGATGATGATATGAGAGAAAGAAGAGCAGTGCTGCTAAATCTGTCCACAAGAACTCTAGATCACTAGATCCGTCCTCCCAGGATAGAACACTGTGTGTGTACATGCTAATACAAACGCAAATGCACACGAGGCTTGGGCAGTATCCAGATTGACCTACCTTCATATCGACCTTGTAACATCCCGGGATATTCGGTAATACCGGCACTGAACACAATGGGCGCTATTTTCAAACCCCACTGAGCCTCTGATATCCGGAAGTTAGTAAGGCTAACAAGTACATGTAAAATCCCATAGCAACTAAATGCTAACGAGCGCATTGGGAACATTTTATACAGTCTCTGACCTAAACTATTTTCAGGACAAACATCCCAGCTCATAGTTATACAAGTAACTCAAAAATGCTACTCAGTTTGCTGCATGCACAAAACAAATATTATACAGCAAGATTCTTGATCCAGGAGGCGATTGTCTACTGTTACTAAGCGAAGCTTGATTTTGCAGGAAGCTAAGCACTTAGCTAAATAGCTAACTAGCTACTAAGTTAGCAAACCAAATGCACAACTGCTGAGCATTTAGCACATTTTAGACAGTTCACTTAATAGTTCTAAGAGATTCAGCAGGCAAACATTTAGTTGTGAATTCCATACTGTAACTAGATCACCTGGTGTGTGCTGCACCACAGTGAGAGACTCACAAGGCTCCGGTCTCTCATCATTGTGTGCTTGTAAACAAACACCATGTGACTGGGGACTACCGGTAAGTTTCATAATGAAAAATTATGTGACAGGGGAAATGAAGAACACAATCTTCTTTATTTCCTAACATATTGCACAAGTTTATTGCAACTATTTACTTAAAGAGTAGCTACAAATATTCAAAAATATTTTTAAAAACTTCAAAGAAATAGTTTAAACTGTATTTCCAAATACCCCAGTATACCACCCAAGCCTAAAACACGCACTTGACACGTTACTATAAGGTTAACGTGTTCGTTCCCTAGTGCTCTTTGCGCATCCTCCGTTACCGTAGGTAGTACAGTGTAGGTGTGGCTATTGATCAGAGTTTACTGTAGGCAGATAGCTCTGCTTTCCTCTTACCATGTAGACAGCAGACACACAACGCAGGCCTTAACAGGGATCAAAGGATAATAGTTAACTGCCATATTTCACATGCTTATGCATTTGCTTATTGATTAGCTACAGTATATCAACTACTTTACCTAAAGCACCTTGTTTGTTCTATTAGCATAGGCTTGGAGTATTCCTTTTGTTTGCAATTTTGATGGTGTGTGTAATGAGAGTGTGTGTGTGTTGGTGTGCGTGCGTTAGACAGAGGGATGAGAGGAGCAGTAATTCTCTGTCTACCCTGAGGTCCTCTCAGTCTTGCAGGCCCCCTCAATATAGGCCCCCTGACACATGCCTGAACAGAAAGCCAGGACCCACTAATTGGCCCCTGTGTTAATGCGTGTGTGTGTGTGTGTGCGTGTGCGTGTGAGTGTGTGTGTGTGTGTGTAGAAAGCCAGTGGTGTCAGCACTTCAGGGTGAGAGACGTTCTCTCAGGGCAGACTGAGGGAGACAACATAGCTAATATGGACATTCTTAAACAATTAAAGATTAAGACATGCAATTCTGCTGTGTAGCCAATACAATCCTGACATTTAAAAGCTTTCAAACACTGTAACTCCAACGCAAATTACAATGTTAGTGAACCGAGAGTGCATACTTCATTCTCTATTTATCTGCTTGTTTACAGAATAATACAATTCACATTTTATTCAATATAAAATAATTGTGAATAAAAGTATATTGCTTTGTTTTATGATATTGGTTATTATGCTGTTTGAATTTAATTCCATTGTACCATAATTATGCTCATTGTTCAGAGGTTTGGAGACCCTTGTTAGCTCTAATTGGTTTGTTATCTCTCTGTGTTTATTAAATGCTCAATAATTGTTAATTACCATGTGAGGATTTCTAAGGATTTGTCTCCAGCATCAAAACAAATTAATTACGGAACACATTTAAAACTACAGTAATAATAACAGCAGGAGCATGGTGTGTGTGTGTGTGTGTGTGTTTGTTTTAATGCTTGCAAATTAGATTCATAACTGAATGTATCTGCTCAGGTAGTATGCAGATTGCATGCTGATTTAATTTATTTTGCTGTCTACTGAGAGTATGAATAACAGGGAGGTGAGGTGGTGTAGGGATATGAGTATATGGATATCATATGAAAATATCAAACTCATTCATACCTCAGGATAGTTTTGCTCTCTCTCTGTCCCTCTCTTTTTCTGTCTTTCTTTACACACACACACCCTACATTCTCTGTGTTATTTCTCCCTCTCCATACTCTGTCTTATTTCATCTCTGTCTCTCCACAGTTCCAGCCATCTACCAGAGACTCCACACTGACTGATAGACTAGCCGTATGAATCCAGCTGCTGGAGGCAGCTGTGATAGTGTATACACACACACACACACACACACACACACACTCACACTCGCTTTCTCTCATTCTGTTTTTCTATCATTCCTCCCTCTACATATGTCCAGTCCAGCTGTGGTCCTGTTGAAACAGTATGTTTGTCTGTAGTCTGTTTCCCATAATTAAACCGATGGGAAAAGGTGCTCTTCACTCATCAGTCTCATCTCTCCATGTGAGTGTGTGTCCTGCTGTGTAAAAAAAAAAAGGTGTGTATTTTAATATCACTAGCTATATAATTTGTTTAATGCCAACATCGACATTGGTTTGGATGTTGTGACACACACACACACGCACAAATATGGTACATCATTTTAGCTCTGCAGTTCTTACCAGGGTCCAGTATCTCTGAGATAGTGTATTTGTGGGACCAGAGTGACCAGAGTTTAACTACAAAGTGGCCTATTGATAGATGCCACCTAGCCAACGTCTCCACTTTATTACAATTAAAGCACAGAAAGCAGCAAATCACCTGCAAATCAATGGTCCACTCTGGGGGACTGGAGAAGGATAACATTAGCTAGTATTTCACACCGCCATAGTGGAGAGAATACTTCTGGGATTCTGCTCTACTGTAATAACAATAGTCTGAAATTAAACAAATTAAGTAAAAACAGGATAGAATTGAATGGAATAGCAAACTAAATCGTCGTTATTGTCATCATTTTTAATTCACAGTTACTGTCTGGAAGAAGAGAAGCAATGAACATGGTGATACATTCAGTAAACTGTCAAAGGGGTATGTACAGTGAGGGAAAAAAGTATTTGATCCCCTGCTGATTTTGTACGTTTGCCCACTGACAAAGAAATGATCAGTCTATAATTTTAATGGTAGGTTTATTTGAACAGTGAGAGACAGAATAACAACAAAAAATCCAGAAAAACACATGTCAAAAATTTTATAAATTCATTTGCATTTTAATGAGGGAAATAAGTTTTTGACCCCCTATCAATCAGAAAGATTTCTGGCTCCCATGTGTCTTTTTATACAGGTAAAGAGCTGAGATTAAGAGCACACTCTTAAAGGGAGTGCTCCTAATCTCAGTTTGTTACCTGTATAAAAGACACCTGTCCACAGAAGCAATCAATCAATCAGATTCCAAACTCTCCACCATGGCCAAGACCAAAGAGCTCTCCAAGGATGTCAGGGACAAGATTGTAGACCTACACAAGGCTGGAATGGGCTACAAGACCATCGCCAAGCAGCTTGGTGAGAAGGTGACAACAGTTGGTGCGATTATTCGCAAATGGAAGAAACACAAAAGAACTGTCAATCTCCCTCGGCCTGGGGCTCCATGCAAGATCTCACCTCGTGGAGTTGCAATGATCATGAGAACGGTGAGGAATCAGCCCAGAACTACACGGGAGGATTTTGTCAATGATCTCAAGGCAGCTGGGACCATAGTCACCAAGAAAACAATTGGTAACACACTACGCCATGAAGGACTGAAATCCTGCAGCGCCCGCAAGGTCCCCCTGCTCAAGACTACATATACATGCCTGTCTGAAGTTTGACAATGAACATCTGAATGATTCAGAGGACAACTGGGTGAAAGTGTTGTGGTCAGATGAGACCAAAATGGAGCTCTTTGGCATCAACTCAACTCGCTGTGTTTGGCGGAATGTTGCTTATGACCCCAAGAACACCATCCCCACCGTCAAACATGGAGGTGGAAACATGCTTTGGGGGTGTTTTTCTGCTCAGGGGACAGGACAACTTCACCGCATCAAAGGGACGATGGACGGGGCCATGTACCGTCAAATCTTGGGTGAGAACCTCCTTCCCTCAGCCAGGGCATTGAAAATGGGTCGTGGATGGGTATTCCAGCATGATCATGACCCAAAACACACGGCCAAGGCAACAAAGGAGTGGCTCAAGAAGAAGTACATTAAGGTCCTGGAGTGGCCTAGCCAGTCTCCAGACCTCAATCCCATAGAAAATCTGTGGAGGGAGCTGAAGGTTTGAGTTGCCTAACGTCAGCCTCGAAACCTTAATGACTTGGAGAAGATCTGCAAAGAGGAGTGGGAAAAAATCCCTCCTGAGATGTGTGCAAACCTGGTGGCCAACTACAAGAAACGTCTGACCTCTGTGATTGCCAACAAGGGTTTTGCCACCAAGTACTAAGTCATGTTTTGCAGAGGGGTAAAATACTTATTTCCCTGATTAAAATGCAAATCAATTTCTAACATTTTTGACATGCGTTTTTCTGGACTTTTTTGTTGTTATTCTGTCTCTCACTGTTCAAATAAACCTACCATTAAAATTATAGACTGATCATTTCTTTGTCAGTGGGCAAACGTACAAAATCAGCAGGGGATCAAATACTTTTTTCCCTCACTGTATATGTGTGTGCTCTCCCAAAAAATCTGTGTGTGTGTGTGTGTGTGTGGCTTTTTTAACAGAGCTAGATTATCACCCTAGTGAGCGATGCTGCTGATACAGAGAAGATGCTGTAGTAATTAGTATAGTATATTGTACCTAGCATACAGAACCAGGGTCAAACACAGCAGTGTATATTGGTATGATGCCTTACCAGCAGTAAACCAGAACAGGCAAAACTATAGATCTGGGACAGAAACTACACATGGAATCACAACTTACTACAGAAACAGTATATTAGAGTGAGAAAGAGTGACGGAGAGAGAGTCAGAGAGAGAGTCAGAAAGGAGAGAGGAGAGAGAGAGAGCAAGAGATGGGTCAATATAAATAGCAGCCAATTGAAATATAGTATGGGATCCTATCAGAAAACACAACCAAGTGAAATATAGTATGGGATCCTATCAGAAAACACAACCAAGTGAAATATAGTATGGGATCCTATCAGAAAACACAACCAAGTGAAATATAGTATGGGATCATATCAGAAAACACAACCAAGTGAAATATAGTATGGTATCATATCAGAAAACACAACCAAGTGAAATATAGTATGGGATCCTATCAGAAAACACAACCAAGTGAAATATAGTATGGGATCATATCAGAAAACACAACCAAGTGAAATATAGTATGGGATCCTATCAGAAAACACAACCAAGTGAAATATAGTATGGGATCCTATCAGAAAACACAACCAAGTGAAATATAGTATGGTATCATATCAGAAAACACAACCAAGTGAAATATAGTATGGGATCATATCAGAAAACACAACCAAGTGCGCACTGTACTTACACACTACATCTCACACACACACACACACACACACACACACACACACACACACACACACACACACACACACACACACACACACACACACACACAAAAACAGTGGCTGCGTTGGTAATTTGTTGGTTGTATTGGTGCAGTGGACTGTAGCGGTGGAGCAGTAACAGTTTGATGGTAGGCTTTATGAGGACAGTATATAATGTGTGTGACAGCGAGAGCCAGAGGGGGAGATATGTGACGCTACGGCAACCAGTGCTCCTTTGTGGCCCTACTGGACTCACCTACTACTTGACTAGCTACTGAATTAGCCCTCTGATTGGCTACTGAATTAGCTCTCTGATAGGCTATAGAATTAGTCCTCTGATTGGCTACTGAATTATTAATTATGTGTTTGTTTATAGAATTAGCTCTCTGATCTGTTGTATTGCCTCCATTACTCACACAAAAAGTACTACATGTGGGTTATTTGGTAACTCAGCTCTGGGTACAGGGCCGTGCACAGAACGTTCAGGGGGCAGGTGCTCAAGTTGGGTTGTTGGGATGTCCCAAACATGGGTCCTTTTAACCATCAGTTGGGTAAAAACATTCTTCCATAATATTAAGATGATTTATTACGTATTATAATAAGGTATACCACCTTACTGTATCCCCACAATGGGGAACTGTAAGCGCAATTGAAGCTACAAAAATGTAAATGTTTGACCTTAACATGTGATAACTATACAACAGAACAGATTAACAGGAATGACATTTACTCTCTTGGGTGGCTAAAAATAACTTTTTGAAAGCCACACCTCAACTAAACTACACCTCCAGTCTTCTGGTCTTGTCACGGATCACCCTGGTACTGCTGCTCATTCTGTTCACCAGTTCCGGAGGTCTACGTCACCGGCCTTCTAGGCTTCACTGAACGGGATTCATTACCATCAACCCCGGACTGTCTTCTCTGATTACGCACACCTGGTTCCCATTTCCCCTGATTAGTATGTTATATATGTGCCCTCTGTTCCCTCGGTCTTTGTCGGTTATTGTTCCCATGTCCGTTGGTGGTGTGAGTACCTATGCGTTGGTGAAGCTGTTATGCTGTGTGCTATATATATTGTGTATTATGGGTATCGTGTCGTTCAACAAGGTTTACCCTCGCTCTTTTGATTGGGTACAGCCAAGTGTTTTTGTATAGGTGTTTGTTTTGGGTGTCTTAAAAACCCCTATTGTATATTCCTGCATCTGTCTCCAAATCCTTTATACCAGCGTGACAGGTATGACCTGCTGGGTCATATCTCAATAACCCAGAACCAATAACCCAGAACCAATAACCCAGAATCAATAACCTAGCAGTTTAAAAAAAACAAAAAAAAAACATCCCAACTAAGAGGCCCAACGCCTGCAACCCAGCAGTTGGGTCAACAAAACAACCCAGCATTTTTTAGAGTGTAGAGCAGGGCTATACACACAAAGCATCAAACTCTGACATATACCTCTACAGTTGTTCTCTGGAGAGTCATTGTGCTAAAGAGACGATGATCACTGTATGCTGATAGATGTGTGTTTCATCCTAGAATAAAGATGATGGATTGTGGTATTGATTTAGCTGAGCCGTGGCCATGACTGGACTGGCTGTCTCAGACTGACTGCGAGAGAGGAAGTTTCACTTATTATTATTCTCTGACTCATTGGGGATCCGTGTGCTGACCCGGGGTGTGTGTGTGTGACAGGCTTAGATCCTCCGTGTCAGGGACAGCGCTGAAAATGAAACACGGCCTCTCTCTCTGTTCTGCTGCTGTTCTCCCTGTCTGTCCCTCACTATCCCAGAGGAGGCTAGGAACACACAGACACAGAGGGAGAGAAAGACAGAGAGAAAGAGGAGTTGAGGATGGAGTTATCGACTCTCCTCTGTTCCATCACCTCCAACCCCTCTGAAGGTGTACCGAGACACACGTCACATGAATACTCAAACACACACATTCCGTTTCTGCATAAGGCAGAGGAAGTGGGATATTGTAATATCAGTAGGCTATCTATTTCCTACTCTGCTAGTGGATCCCAATCCTCTTTGGAAATAACAGCAGCAGCACAAATCTGTGTGACTGGCTGAGACAGAAAGATAGGGCTGGGCTCTGTTTAATACCCTTATGTAAACCAGTAGCAATCAACCCTAACACAGCACCACACAGCACCACTCAGGGAACAATAAAGGACACTCTCTATTCTCTCACCAGATAGCAGCGCTGTGTGTGTGTGAGTGAGAAAGAGAGGGAGAGAGAGAGATACTGTACGGTTGTTTCTTTCAGCAGTTAGAGGACAATGCGGCCTGGTTCCCAAGCGTTTGTTGTGCTAGTTTAGAATGTGTCTTAAACCTGACCTCAGAGACGAACTACTGTATGTCTGATACGCTCCTTCATTCAGCCTCCACTGTCCCTCCTTTCTGATATCTCTCTCTCATCCCTCAGCATCCCTTTGTTTACTTCTTCTCCTCATGCCTCCCTCCTCTCTGTCTCTGGTTCGGTAAACAAAAAGCAGAAAAACAGTCAAACAATCTAAATAAAAAAAACAGCAGTGACACAAATATCCCAAATCTCACCACACCAGCTAGAGCCAAGACAGCAACAAAGGGCAAAGTATTGTATGCATGTGCATGTGTGTTTCTGGTGTATGAGTGTGTGTATAATTTTTGACAGAAAACATATTATAGTGAAATATCTTTATTTCCAGTTGTCAGCTTGTCATAATGGCCTCGTGTTTAAGCCATATAGGCCCTGTCATAATGGCCCTGTGTTTCAGCCATATAGACCCTGTCATAATGGCCCTGTGTTTCAGCCATATAGACCTTGTCATAATGGCCCTGTGTTTCAGCCATATAGACCCTGTCATAATCTCCCGAGTGGTGCAGCAGTCTGTCCCGAGTGGTGCAGCGGTCTAAAGCACTGCATCTCAGTGCAAGAGGCGTGAATCCAAGCTGTATTCCAACCGGCCGTGGTTGGGAGTCCCATAGGGCGGCGCACAGTTGGCCCAGCGTCGTCCGGGTCATTGTAGATAAGAATTTGTTCTTAACTGACTTGCCTAGTTAAATAAAGGTTCAATAAAAATAAATAAATAAATAACATTTTAGCCATATAGACCCAACTAGGAAACCATATAATATTCACACATTAGCCTTTATCCCCTAGTCCAGGGATTCCCAAACTCGGTCCTGCCCGAGTGCTAGGGCAAAAACCAAAACGTGTACACACACACACACACACACACACACACACACACACACACACACACACACTAGCCTGAGAGGGAGAGGGGCATGTGATGAGTTCCTAGAGAATTATTACACTTAAAAGAAACAGAGAACAGGAGAGGGAGATTTAATGTTCTTATTCCAGCAGAGAGAGATCAACAGCACAGCTCCGCTCATGATTAAGAGAGGGTTGTTCTGTAAAGACAGGAGAGTCTTGAATTACGACACGGAAGCGTGTGTCTCTGTGCTACTAGTGGCTCTCTGGCTCTCTGTTACAATAGAGGGTGTGTTTGTGTTGCTTTGATCCTTATATTAATGATAATATCACCAGGTTGGAGAGTTGTGAAGTCATTGGGATTCAACCTAAGAACCAGATTGGTTTGTAGCACCTCTGGGAAATGGTGGTTGCTGTTATTGATGAAATGGAAGCAGTGTTCCTAGTGTACAGTATGCTTTTGTATTCAGGTGAGATTTTGTTTCTGCCTTTGATCAGGCAGTGTGCAGTATACATCACACAGTTTTATGGCAAGAGCGAGAGATAGAAGAGAGAGTATTATTTCAGAGTCCCAGGCATTGCGGCTGTTGTTGTTCTATAGGCGGTTTTATGGAGCAGAAACCAACTGGCTGTTCTCTGGGTTGTTTTCGCACTGATTGATTGCTCTGGCCTGAGGCTCCTCTGAGTGTGTTGCGTCGTGTCTGGGTGTTTACCGGAATGTTTGGAGGATAAAAACCTGAGTCCTCGACATCAGTCTAGACTAGAGTCAGTGAGGAAAAGAGACAGAGCGAAAGAAACAATGAATGAAAGAGAGAAAGAAAAACAACAGTTCTCCTTTGGCTCAAAGGAGTACATAGCCCATAGAGAACCCATGCTTTTGTCTGTCTCTGTGTGCTGTGGTAGACTGAGCTGCATTCTCAGTCTCTGGACGGTTCTGACTGTGTTCTCCAGTGCTGCAGACCTGTCAGTGGGTCAGAGACAGACTGACACTGAGGCACCAGAAGGGTCACAGTTGTCTGTCTCTATATGTATCACTTTTTTTCATTCAAACTGTCACCCCTTTTATTCAGTCTATCTCTCTCTGTCAGGGAAGTTGTCAAGGACCATTTGAAAAAGTTGGAAAAACAATATTTTGCTAGGACGTGTGTGTTCAGTGAAGAAGAAACTATAGTTTGTATAGAGTGTGTCAAACACTGGCATCTCAAAGGGTGTTCATGTGAAGTGTGTGTGTTTCCATTGGGCCTGTAGCAGTGGATTGATTTTGATTGCACAATCCTTCAAACCACTATGTTTTCAGATGATAATCTGCTCACGCCGCAGATTATAACTCAGATCATCTATTTCACAATAAACACAGAAACTATGTGACACTTGTGTGTGGTGAGACACACACACACACACACACACACACACACACACACTAGCCTGAGAGGGAGAGGGGCATGTGATGAGCTCCTAGAGAATTATTACACTTAAAAGAAACAGAGAACAGGAGAGGGAGATTTAATGTTCTTATTCCAGCAGAGAGAGATCAACAGCACAGCTCCGCTCATGATTAAGAGAGGGTTGTTCTGTAAAGACAGGAGAGTCTTGAATTACGACACCGATGCGTGTGCATGCATGCGTGCGTGTCCCTGTGCTGTGAGGTTTCTTTCTGTTGTGTTTCTTAATTAGCGGACAAAGGTTACTAAAGGTCAAGGCGTCTCAGGCAGGGGGGCCGGCACATGCAAATGAGGCAGGAGGTCAGACGGCTTAGTGACCCGCCTTTCACAGCCCATATATGGGCGCAACCACACTCGCTGTACTGACATACAAATACCCTCAATTCTAAAATACTATCACTGATCTAGGGGATGTATTTACACCAATCACACACAGGCACTGTACTGACATACAAATACCTGAACTAATATTAATACCGAGTTGATGACACGGATTTCGGACATACGGATTTCTACGTAGACTAATTACCACGATTGCTGAATGTATCACACCTTTGCCATGCCAAACACTCTACCAGATCATTATCACACCTTTGCCATGCCAAACACTCTACCAGATCATTATCACACCTTTGCCATGCCAAACACTCTACCAGATCATTATCACACCTTTGCCATGCCAAACACTCTACCAGATCATTATCACACCTTTGCCATGCCAAACACTCTACCAGATCATTATCACACCTTTGCCATGCCAAACACTCTACCAGATCATTATCACACCTTTGCCATGCCAAACACTCTACCAGATCATTATCACAACTGCATCCTGCCCATTGGGTTTCTGACTCAGATCGGCCCAGAATAATATTGATACAACCTTCATATCTACCACTTTCACATGACCTACTTATTATTCATGACATGTACTCTTCTAGTTCTCTCTCCAGCTCAGTAGGCACTACATGAACACCCAGATAGGGTGTCAGTGAGTTCAGGGAGTTGGAGAGTGTTGAAGGAGATAAGATAAGAGGTGAGACAGCAGTAGGTAGTCGCCTGTGCATAAAAAAATTATCCTTGTAGGCTTAGACAAGTTCTAGTGGTAACACACACACACACACTGTTCCACTATGCTCTGGTGATAAAAGTGATAGAGCGTTAGACAAGTTCTAATGCTGGAGGTGATAGACAGACATTAGTAGTGACAGTAGAGCTGAAGGGTTTTATCTGGCTCGGCTGTGGGTCTGATACCTCCTGCAGCAGACCTTGTCTAAGTCTCCTTTAGACTGTGGGCCAGTGTATCAGGACTATGTCACTGGGAGCTGTGGGTGGGGGTTGTGTGATGATCTGTGATAGGTCCTCTAATAGAAGTGTGACTGTCTGAACTATCACCCCGATAGTGACTCTGGACTAGACAGGACAGCAGGACTGAGACAAGAGCGCAGGAGACAGGGAGAGACAGAATGTAAAAGTAACAGAACGTTATAATCCTCTGAAATAATAAATCATACAATATTCAGGGAGTATAAAGTTCATATTTTCCAGACTAGCCGTTCAAACGTTTAGCCGATTTGGTTTTAGACAAACGTAGCACATCAACATGAACACAAATAATACTAGTGAGATAATGATTTGTGAATTAATCCAAAACACACTTAAATTGTCACTGATGCTTTTGGGCCCACCGTATTAAAAGTGAAAGTGAGAGTCAGTGAAACTTTGACAGGTCCACATCTTCAGTCAGGCACTAAGGGACTTGAGGGTTTACAGTTGACTGTTTCTTGTGCTCCTCCTCATCTCTCTTTATCAACCCAACACAACCCTGCTTTAGTTCTAAACCACTGGCCAGACTCCGCTGCCCCAAAGTCTTAAACCCCAAACTCTCAATCTCTGACTGAGAGCACACACACATACACACACACATACACATACACACACACACACACACACACACACACACACACACACACACACACACACACACACACACACACACACACACACACACACACACACACACACACACACACACACACACACATACTGTACATTACTACACAATGAACTGCTTCTCCAGCACATCTACAACTGTTAATGAGCAGGTCATTAAATAGACTGTATTTCATATAGCTTGTTGTGTCAGTGTGTCTAATACATACATTACCAGTGTTGCCCCTACTCCCCCAGCCTGTGTATGTGAGTACAGTACCTCTTTCATCACACTGTACAATAGGCTTTACAATAATAGACCATAAATTAATCCAGTGGCCAGACCAGCTAGCTGTAAATAGTAAGTAGTGATTGTTTACAGTGCAGACACGTCTATGAGTGGGCTGGCTACACAATTATCACACACAGCAGCACTCAATCCTCAACTGCCACTGTGTAGCATCACACTGAACACTGCCATGATCTCTCACCAGGCTCACAATAACCTCGTCAGTTAGTATTATATCGCTTTTACATAGAGTAATAGTAATATACTCTACATTCTTTCTTAGAGGATTTCTGGGATGACACTAGCAGGGTTTTTATTTATTTACTTATTTAGATCTGTAACCTTTATTTAACCAGAACAAATTCCTATTTACAGTGATGGTCAGGCAAGAGGCGAGGGGCACTGAATAAATCAAAGTTAAAAGGGTCCTGGCTCCAAGGCTGGGTGAGGGTTATAGCTCTGCTGTACCCTCTTAACGGCAGTGGCGCTCTCTGTCTCTTTAATCCTGCTAGTCTAGAGCAGATGAGAAGGCCTTATTAAAGATTGATTTACTCCACTGTCTGTGCAATCTGGGCTCAGGTTATCAGGGAGATCAGTCAAACACACACACGCTCTTGCTTCACTTCATTATCTCTAATACTGCTAGTAAACGTTTAGCGCTCGCGTGTGTTCTCCCATATGGAGCGCACACAGCTCTGAGCCTCAGTGATGTTAATGGGTTTTTAAATGTCAGGGAATGATAACAGGGGGATCTGTTGTCCTCACGATCATCATCATCGCAGAGCGGAGCAGAGAGTGGTCGCTGTATGTGTGTGTGTGTGTGCGCGGCACCCAACCCATGTGTGTGTGCGCAGGTGCGGCCCTACTTCCACCAGTGCTGATGTCAGCATGATTTATGCACCAATCAGATGAGGAGAGAGCGAGAAAGCGAGAGAGAGAGAGGGCGGAAGGAAGGGAGGGAGGGAGGGAGAGAGGGAGAGGGACGGAGGAAGTACTGTGTTCTTTAATCATCCCTTCTGCTTTCTCACCATAACATTTGAAAGCTCTGGCCTGGTCTTTATTGGTCTCACTATGTGAGTCTCCCAGCAGGCTTTGGGTAGTCCGGTCAGTTGGCCCTGCTTCCTGTAATCTAGATCTGCAGAGGGACCTAAAAGGATTCCCTTCATTGAGCCCTGTGTAAGGGATGGACACACACGTACATGCATACGCATGTGCACTTACACTGTGAGAAGAGGGCAGACAACATTGTCAGGCTTGAGATCTGTGGGCGAAATCTCTTCTCTAGTCCCAACAGGTAAACAGTAAAGCCAGAAGTCTAAGTCATACTTAAGCTCTGACGATAGACTGACTACTAAGGGTGAGAGATAGAGAGGCTGTCTGACACATGAAATAATGGCCCTGTGTTTTAGCCATATAGACCCTACTAGGAAACCATATAATATTCACACAATAGCCTTTATCCCCTAACTCGGTCCTGCCCGAGTGCTAGGACAAAAAACAAAACGTGTATACACACACACACACACACACACACACACACACACACACACACACACACACACACACACAGAGGAATTGATTCTCATTGTGAGAAGCAGAATCGCTGTAGGGACAGTCACTGTTTACTGTAAATAAACAAGTGACACACACAGTCTCCAAGGGGGAAGGGAGCTTAACTAACCATTTACAGGGAAACCACTGGGGTAAATGTCTCACTTTAGTCTGTTTGTAGTATTTTTTTGTTTTGTTTTTATTACTGTAAAACAAGTTCACCCGAACAAGAGCCAATTATAGAAAGAGAGGGACTAAAACAGCAGTATTCTGTGGTAATTATTTGTTTATCTCGTAAAGCTCTATTACATCATGTAGACCAGGGATCATCAACCAGATTCAGCCGCGTGGCAATTTCTTCTTGAGTGGGTGGTCAGAGTGCCGGGGACATAATTACAAATCATTTGTAGACTGCAAATTGACCACAAGAAGCCCAAACCGATGTAATGTTGGACTAAAACATAATCATTTCAACTTTGCTTCCAGTTGTATACGATCATGTGTCTCTCCATTAAGCGTGGGAATACTAATTAAAATCACTTGGAGCTGGTGCTTTTACAGTCTTATGTCCCCCTCTTTTCCGCGCTATGGATTGAATCGAGCCCTCTCTCTTTCTATACTCCCGCTCTTCCCTTTTGCGCTCTCTCTCACCTAAGTTCTTAAGTGATCAATTCTTCTTCAGACATCGTATTATCATGCTTACTGGGAAATACAGACACACACACGCACACACGCACACACGCACGCACGCACGCACGCACACACGCACACACACACACGCACACGCACACACACGCACGCACGCACGCACACGCACACGCACACACTCAACATAAATCACAGCCTGTCACTCACACTGCTGCTTACAGACATTTAAACTCTGTTATGATATTCTATTGTTGACTAATTTATTAGGATCTTGCTCCATTAGTCTTCTTTACACACAGGTTGTGGTCTCTTGCCAATAACACCATTAGGTCTACTGTCGTTATGTGATCAAACATACAGTAGTAATGGGGAGAGTACAGAGGTAGACAGGAGGGAGTTTCTCCCAACGAGCTGATTATCCCACACTGCTGGATACCAACTGTTTTCTGTAATAACCATTTGATTATTGTCACTGATCTAGTCCAGCAGCAGCAGGTTGTTTTCATGGTGCGCATGAAGAGATCTAGACATAATCAGAGGTCTGAGGACAGAAAGAGGGGAGCTAACTGCTGTTGAGTGGGACTTCAATTTAGTAATTAGATCATTCAATATAATCATTAAATTATCATTTTTTTTAAAGTTATTTCCATATAAATATTGACAGCTAACCTTAGTATTGAATGAGAACCTATTTCTTAGGGTTGAACCGGGATATGGGCATGAAGCTAGGGTAAGGGTTAGGGTTTAGGCTACAGTTAGGGTTGAACCGGGATATGGGCATGAAGCTAGGGTAAGGGTTAGGGTTTAGGCTACAGTTAGGGTTGAACCGGGATATGGGCATGAAGCTAGGGTAAGGGTTAGGGTTTAGGCTACAGTTAGGGTTGAACCGGGATATGGGCATGAAGCTAGGGTAAGGGTTAGGGTTTAGGCTACAGTTAGGGTTGAACCGGGATATGGGCATGAAGCTAGGGTAAGGTTTAGGGTTTAGGCTACAGTTAGGGTTGAACCGGGATATGGGCATGAAGCTAGGGTAAGGGTTAGGGTTTAGGCTACAGTTAGGGTTGAACCGGGATGTGCACAAGAAGCTAGGGTAAGGGTTAGGGTTTAGGCTACAGTTAGGGTTGAACCGGGATATGGGCATGAAGCTAGGGTAAGGGTTAGGGTTTAGGCTACAGTTAGGGTTGAACCGGGATTTGGAGTGTTGTGAAGCATGAGGGATTCATCAGCTTACACTACTCAAATGTATCAGTTTACCCAAATGAAAATAAAGGTTTAGAAACAACAAAATCAGGCCCACAACACACACTCACGCAGCCCAGCCCGTCTCCAGTGCTGAAGCTGTTTGTAAGGCTAAGTAAGCGGCGCCCAGGGTTATGCATCATTTACCAAGGCTCAATAACAACCTCTTTTTCACCGCTCAACCTACCTGGCCACACTGAATCACGCGCGCGCACACACAGAGCACAGCGTATTTCTTCTCCCCTGGAAACCTTAACCAGGCACATTATATCTGTGTTGCAGCTATCTGGCCATGACATTATGTATTGTTTTGATAGATATTGATCCTCACGGCAGAGCAAGTTAAACAGAGGAGAAAAATGTGCTTTGAAAAGCAACATGGCTGCCGAGAGAGCGAGGGTAACGGGTTGCTAACTAGAGAACAGGGGAAAGAGATATAAAGAGAGAAAGAAAGAGAGAGAGGGGGAAATAGATAGGGAGGGAGGGATAAAAAGAGAGAGAGAGCAGGGAGGTTTATAAAAAGATTGGTGTCACAACAGAGAAGAGAGAGAAAGGTCGACAATGGAACTGTGACCTAAAAGAGAAGAGATGAGAAAAGTTGATTTGGTGGTAGAGAAGAGTATATGTGAATAAGGTACAGTGGTAGAGGATAGTTTATGTGAAAAGGTACAGTATTAGAGGATAGTTTATGTGAACAAGGTACAGTAGTAGAGAATAGTTTATGTGAACAAGGTACAGTAGTAGAGAATAGTTTATGTGAACAAGGTACAGTGGTAGAGGATAGTTTATGTGAAAAAGGTACAGTAGTAGAGAACAGTTTATGTGAAAGAGGTACAGTGGTGGAGGACAGTTCATGAACAAGGTACAGTAGTAGAGAACAGTTCATGTGAACAAGGTACAGTATTAGAGAACAGTTTATGTGAACAAGGTACTAGAGTAGAGAACCATTTATGTGAACAAGGTACAGTGGTAGAGAATAGTTTGTGAACAAGGTACAGTGGTAGAGAACAGTTTATGTGAACAAGGTACAGTGGTAGAGAACAGTTTATGTGAACAAGGTACAGTGGTAGAGGATAGTTTATGTGAACAAGGTACAGTAGTAGAGGATAGTTTATGTGAACAAGGTACAGTAGTAGAGAACAGTTTATGTGAACAAGGTACTAGAGTAGAGAACAATTTATGTGAACGAGGTACAGTAGAAGAACAGTTCATGAACAAGGTACAGTAGTAGAGAACAGTTTATGTGAATAAGGTACAGTGGTAGAGGATAGTTTATGTGAACAAGTTACAGTAGTAGAGAACAGTTTATGTGAACAAGGTACAGTAGTAGAGAACAGTTTGTGAACAAGGTACAGTAGTAGAGAACAGTTTATGTGAACGAGGTACAGTAGTAGAGAACAGTTTGTGAACGAGGTACAGTAGTAGAGAACAGTTTGTGAACAAGGTACAGTAGTAGAGAACAGTTTACGTGAACAAGGTACAGTGGTAGATAACAGTTTATGTGAACAAGGTACAGTAGTAGAGAACAGTTTATGTGAACAAGGTACAGCAGTAGAGAACAGTTTGTGAACAAGGTACAGTAGTAGAGAACAGTTTATGTGAACAAGGTACAGTAGTAGAGAACAGTTTATGTGAACAAGGTACAGTAGTAGAGAACAGTTTATGTGAACAAGGTACAGTAGTAGAGAACAGTTCATGAACAAGGTACAGTATTAGAGAACAGTTTATGTGAACAAGGTATAGTAGTAGAGAACAGTTCATGAACAAGGTACTGTAGTAGAGAACAGTTTATGTGAACAAGGTACTGTGGTAGAGGATAGTTTATGTGAATAAGGTACAGTAGTAGAGGATAGTTTATGTGAACAAGGTACAGTGGTAGAGAATAGTTTATGTGAACAAGGTACAGTATTAGAGGATAGTTTATGTGAATAAGGTACAGTAGTAGAGGATAGTTTATGTGAATAAGGTACAGTAGTAGAGGATAGTTTGAACAAGGTACAGTAGTAGAGGATAGTTTATGTGAACAAGGTACAGTGGTAGAGGATAGTTTATGTGACCAAGGTACAGTGGTAGAGGATAGTTTATGTGAACAAGGTACAGTAGTAGAGGATAGTTTATGTGAACAAGGTACAGTAGTAGAGAATAGTTTATGTGAACAAGGTACAGTAGTAGAGAACAGTTTATGTGAATAAGGTACAGTAGTAGAGGATAGTTTATGTGAACAAGGTACAGTAGTAGAGAACAGTTTGTGAATAAGGTACAGTAGTAGAGGATAGTTTATGTGAACAAGGTACAGTGGTAGAGGATAGTTTATGTGAACAAGGTACAGTATTAGAGGATAGTTTATGTGAACAAGGTACAGTGGTAGAGGATAGTTTATGTGAACAAGGTACAGTGGTAGAGGATAGTTTATGTCAATAAGGTACAGTGGTAGAGGATAGTTTATGTGAACAAGGTACAGTGGTAGAGGATAGTTTATGTGAACAAGTTACAGTAGTAGAGGATAGTTTATGTGAATAAGGTACAGTAGTAGAGGATAGTTTATGTGAATAAGGTACAGTAGTAGAGGATAGTTTATGTGAACAAGGTACAGTGGTAGAGGATAGTTTATGTGAACAAGGTACAGTGGTAGAGGATAGTTTATGTGAATAAGGTACAGTGGTAGAGGATAGTTTATGTGAATAAGGTACAGTATTAGAGGATAGTTTATGTGAATAAGGTACAGTAGTAGAGGATAGTTTATGTGAATAAGGTACAGTAGTAGAGGAAAAGATAATCAACACAAACCCCTTGATTTCTTTTGATATAAATCACTTAAAGTACACACACACACACACACACACACACACACACACACACACCGGAAGTGTGTTAGTTCCCCCATTTGACCTGTGCTTGTCTCACACACTGCGTGTGTGACCTTGGCTTGGCCCGCTGGTAAAGTGGAGCGTAGGAGAGAGGGTGTGTGAGCAGCCAAGCGTACTCCTCCAGATTAGCAGGCTTTATTACTGCCACCGACCACAGCCCCTACAAATCCTCTTATTTCATTTTCCCTCCCGCTACCTCTCTCTCTAACACACTTGCTCCCGCGCCCTCCTCTCTCCCTCACTTTTCTCTTTCTCCGCTCTCCCTCTTCCCCTGCACTCTCTCTTTCTCTCCTGTTCTCACACACTTTCTTTCCCCATTCCACTTTCACTTACTTGTTCTCCTTTCTCTCCCTCGTGTTTCTGCCTTGCTGACATCTTTCTCAGCCTCTTATTCCCCCTTTTCCTCATTCTTTGTTTGTCTTCCTCTACATTTTTTCAAAGTCGTAAATTTTCCCTATACCTTCTCTTTCTTAGCCTCTCCTTCCCCTGCTCTCTTCCTCCCTCATTCTATTCAGTGTGATGAATCTGTAGACAGGGCCTAATAATTGTACTTCAGCCCAAGTGCTCATTTTTCTCCATGTTTGAAAGCCGTGACAAGCAGCAGTTCTTTCTCTATCCACCTTCCTCTACTCTCTTTCTCCCTCGCTCTCCTTATTTCTCTCTCCCTCTCCCCTCTATTCCTCTCATACAAAGGGGTGAATAGAATAACTGATGGTTTACAAGGTCATGCTGTCTAGTGAGGACACACAGGGGGTTTCTACAGGAGCTATGTCCTCGCAGGGGCCATGTTCAGCCTCAGATATAGAGACAGAGTGTCACGTTCTTCAAAATGAGCGGAACAAGGCGCAGCATGTGTTGGGTTCCACATCTTTATTTCAGTGAAACTAGAAACAAAATACATCAATAAACGAACAACGAAACGTGACTACGTGGTGCACATGCACAAACACAAAACAATATCCCACAAACACAGGTGGAAAAAATAGCTACTTAAATATGATCCCCAATTAGAGGCAACGATTACCAGCTGCCTCTAATTGGGAACCATACCAAAACACCAACATAGAAATTTTAAACTAGAACACCCCCTAGTCACGCCCTGACCTACTACACCATAGAGAACCAAGGGCTCTCTATGGTCAGGGCGTGACACAGAGGAAGTTTTGGATAGCACACAGCAATATATCTAGGGGGAAATAACCATTGTGCTCTCAAAGCTTAAGTAAAGGAATGTTCCCTTAAATTCCAGATACCTTTATCTTAAGACAGCTAGGTGACACAACCACATCAGTCAAATATATGGGACACGAACGTTCCATTCCAGCTAAACAATGGATATATAGTGTTTTGCAAAAAAAAACATTTTCATACACAGCTAAAATCTAGGGAAAATAATCTGAGAACAGTAATATTTTACACACACATGAAGGTACCCATAAGCAATCATTTCTGGTGAAAGAACACAAATGTGAAAAGTTTGTGGATAAAGCGTTTTGGAAAGAAACTAATCATGTATTGAATGTCACATGTTAATTTCTGTAGAATATTACCCAGCCCCAGTCACACAACCACATAGCAGTGTTAAACGCAGCCTGTACAAGGAGTGCCAGAACACCCTGGGACTAAACATATGGGCTCCTCTAGAATATTCTCACCAATCTCAACCTCACGCATGCGCATATTCACTCACACACACGCTCTTTCTTGCTCTCTCTCTCCTCTTTCTTTTGGATCATGCTAGATTCCGAAAACTGGAACATGGTAACGCTGTACTGGATCATTTCATTGAGGAGACCTTGTATTGACATAGTATGTGTGTGACTGTGTGGTGTGAGCCTGGTTAAAGTCTTGCTGGTGATGTGCTGTTCCACCTCAGGTATTTACATGTCAGAGAGAAAAGCATCCGGCAGAGCTACAGGGGACAGTCCCACTGCAGTAAACGCCAACGCCCCATACACACACACACACACACACAAATGCAGCCACATGCACATGCAGACACACGCACAGCCTCGGCCCAGATCTCTATCTCATACCCCCCCACACACACTATAGTTACTGAGGCAGCTTTCTGTACACATCAGCAGAATGTAAAGGTGCAGACAGCAGGATAAATAAAGACCAACACAACATCATTATACCATTCATAACGCTGTTTAATCAACTACACAATTCAATATTGTCATGTTGATATTTTAACATAATTATGGTTCATGGCTGTAAATTGCATATTTTATTTTAAACATAACATGAGTTAAATGAAATTAGGTTTTTGTCCAATAAGCACTTTCACAAAAAGTAATATTTTCAGGGATGACGGGATATTCTGAAACTTGTGTAAATACAGAGGCTTGCTTGATTGACAACAATTGAATTACTCTACAATAGCACTTAATAAATATCAGTCATTTTAATATGAGGGAGAGAGAGAGAGAGTACAGTATATTTTCTCCATCTCAGTAGATATGTATCGAGTTAGTCTTGTCCATAGAGGGCTTTAACATTGATTGTGATCATTAAATATATCCGTTCCAAATGGCAGCATGGCGTTCCAGACGTCAGCACTACCAATATAAGCAACACAGACATATTCAAATCAATCCGCCCATAAATATGAGCGGGGAAATTCATCTTATGGGAAATAAAAAAAACGAAAAGGGAAAATAGCAGTCAGCCAGTACACATTACATTGTAATATAGATAAACATTCATTTAACAAATTGTTAATGTCTAAATGTTTGTATGCTATATTTTAGTTTCCTATTTTTAATTGTATAAATGATATTTATATTCAGTATGTATTGGATTCTCTTCTGATCTGCATCTACTCTTCAGAAGCATGATGGGAAGTATCTTGGCCTCATTTATAAAATGTATTTTCATTTTCATGATTCTACATTTCAGAGCATGATCAGTGTATGAATGCAAAGGATGATTCATGATTCTTCATTCAGAGCATGATCAGTGTATGAATGCAAAGGATGATTCATGATTCTACATTTCAGAGCATGATCAGTGTATGAATGTAAAGGATGATTCATGATTCTTCATTCAGAGCATGATCAGTGTATGAATGTAAAGGATGATTCATGATTCTTCATTCAGAGCATGATCAGTGTATGAATGTAAAGGATGATTCATGATTCTTCATTCAGAGCATGATCAGTGTATGAATGCAAAGGATGATTCATGATTCTTCATTCAGAGCATGATCAGTGTATGAATGCAAAGGATGATTCATGATTCTACATTTCAGAGCATGATCAGTGTATGAATGCAAAGGATGATTCTACATTTCAGAGCATGATCAGTGTATGAATGTAAAGGATGTGTAAAACACAAATCATATTTTTACACACATTGATGAATTCCCACAAGCATGTTTGAATTATTAATCACACATAAAAAAAATGCATTCAACCACAATGAGAGATAAATAGAGGGATGGTGGGAGAGAGAGGTAGAGAGAGAGGAGAGAGAAAGAGAGACTGAGGGTCCTCGGGTGAGTCAAAGGATCAAGGTCTTCCTCCTCAGAGACAAATACTTTCCTCTCTTCTCCTCTCCTCTCCTTTCCTCTCTTCTCCTTTCCTCTGTTCTCTAAGCGTTGGGAGGAAGTGTAATGTATTGATTAACTATCAGATGATTCCGATAGGGCCTGATCAATAAGACTTTGTATGAAAGCCAGGCAGGAACCTCCCTCTACAGTCAGAACACACGCACCCACACCCACACATGCAAACAAACACAATCATAGATCCACGGCAGCGATGCACTCCCAGAGGACATCTTAATGCTGTTTCCTCTTTGTTTGTTCTCTGCCCAGCATCTCACTCTCTCTCTGTGTCATTGACTGGTTATAGCGAGGGGCTTATATGCTGTTGATGTCTCACTCACTTCTTCTCTGAAGGAGCTCAGTGACATGCATCAATCAAATCAAATGATCAGTACTGTATGTGTGTGTGTGTGTGCATGCGTGTGTGTAGAGGGGGGAGAGGGGTGTAAGAGAGAGTCTCAGCTTGCTGCTCCTTACCAGTTCGAGAGCAGAGGAAGATGGGTGCAAGGGGCTCAGCTGTAGCACTACTGCCCCTAGGGGCCACAGAAGGGGGTGCTGGATCTATAACTGGGTGTACCTCTTCCTCCTGTATCCCTCTCTCCCTGAGGATAGTGTGTGTGGTGTGTGTTGCAGCCGGTCCTTACATGCCCCCACACACCCTAAAAAGAAAAAAAAGAAACGTTTCTGTTGTGTATCCCTGGAAATAATCAGAATTCATGTAAACATAGCTTGTCCAAAAAAAGTGGTCTCTTGGCACAATTTACCGCGGGTATGGGCCGCAGGACAGGGTAAGTTGAGCCACTTACTAATTTAATTGTACTGAATTAAATATCACCACTACCTTTTTAAAACCGTCTCTTTATTTGCCAAACACAATTCAACAAAATCACAAATAGTTTTTTGTATTTTAATCAACTGTTAACACAGGCTTAACACTTGACAAACACTTTGTACTTTTTGTACACTTTAAACACAGGCCCTGTTACCTCATAATCCCAGTGATAATGACTTGCATTACACCTGGGAAGAAAACACTTACATTTACTCAACTTGCCATTGGCTCAACTTACCCCAAGGCAAACATTTTTACTATTAGCCCACACAGCTACAAGGATGTACTTTCATGCTAGGTTTAGGACATCATATAGAAGCTTATAGAGACCCCAACTGAAATATAGAACAATCTTAAATGATCTACTTTGGTTTAAATACAAACACCATTTAACCTCTAACACAAATTCCTTTGATTTAGTGAAAATGTTTTTTTTGGGACTGAACTTGCTTACCACTTGTGGTTTCTTCCTTCACAGACTCCATTAAAAATGAGCATCTCTTCCTAAATATTTGGTTAAATGATACATTTTGTGTATGGTTGCCTAGAAACAAAGGTGGCTAAACTTACCCCACTCTCCCCTACAGTGCTGAACTGCTGTTGAACATCATGCAGGGAATAAAGCAGTGTTTAACAGTGAGAGGGACTCTTTCAGGCATCAGCTGACTAACCAGTCGTGAGAATGATGCAGGTCAGCCGTGTGATTGCTTGGTCAATGTGAATCACTCTTTGGCCCTTCCCAATGTTCCTGGTAGAGAGGGTTGAGTGGAGAGTAGTTCCGGGTCAAGGGGCGCTGTGCTGCTCACTGACCACAAGAAGCAGCCTTTCTAGGCCAATTCTGATTAGTCCCCTTCTCCCTGATATGTAAACTCATTTTGATTCCTTTCAGTTGGATCCTGTCAACTCCGTGCAAGTAATGAAATGACCACAGACACATACTTCAACAAACAGTCTTTAATGAGTCCTCTCTCTTCCTATTCTTTACAGAAACCATGACAGAGGAATGGTGATGTCTTACCAACGTCGCTCCATGGCACCGGACTGCGACAAAGCACAACGTCCACACAACGTCTCCAAACCACCCAGAAACCAACCAACAGTCCCTGTACAGAAGTCCAGACAGACCCAGTCATGACGAGATTATTGACAGAAACAAATGACAACAAAACTAAACACCCAAGAAAAAGACTTCATGTTTGATTCAACTACTAAAACTCCTGGATTCCCTCTTCCTCTGACATCACCAGTAGCTACGGACGCAATTCTGACTCAACATGACAAAGATACAGTACCTCCTCATTGTAAATAGCATTTTGTAGAGTATTCTATGTAATAATATGTAGGTTGGAGGTCTTTAACTGTAGACGGATACTGTAGAGGGGAGAAGCGATGACAGTGAGTCCCATTTAGCGCATGATGTGAATGTAAATAATGTACAGTAGGGCCTCTTATGAAACAAAACTACTGCGTCTGTATATAGCCATGAAACCATACCTCTATGTATATAGGCATTACATTATACCTCCTTATTTCTCCTACCCCTCTTCAATCCCCCTAAACTAGCACAATGATACTCACCACTCCCTATATCTCTGTAGACAGACATAGAATAGATATATACAGGAGGAGACTGGGGACACAGAGGGAAGATACACAGTGTGTGATGCAGGTGGCAACACACTGGAGTGAAAAACACAGGCCCACTTTGGCTGGAACTGGTGAACTCTCCCTGCCCTGCCACAAAGACGGTCAGCGGGGATGTGTTGCCACTCGGACCGTCTCTCTTTTCCTCTCCCTTCAGTGTTAAACGACCACAGTTCAACCTGTAGCCACAGTGTAGCTATTAGATAAGATGTATTTGTACATGTATTTTAGTCCTTAGTGAAGTGACGGGTCCAGTTCAAAGGTTTGGCAGCTTTCTACAGTCCACTCAATGTGCAAACTTGATTGGTTTTCATCTCCACTCCCTCCCCCTCCATTCCTGATTGGCTAGTCCACCTTGCTCTTCTAGTCCTGATATGGCTATTGCTAGTCCGTGGGAATGTCCATCAGACGGCCTGTAGGCCTGAAGGCCTCTCTGAGACCAGGCGCTCGCTTAGCTCCCACAGGCTGGCTGCAGTGGCCTGGTCTTCGGCCTGGGGGGAGGGTAGGCAGCGGAAACAGTTGTTGATGTACATGCCTCCAAAACCCTCCAGCTCCGGAGCTACTGCACAGTACACTGTGGTGGCTGCCCCCTGTTGCTGTGAACACACAGACAGAGAGAAAGAGTGATAGAGAGATACACACACACACACACACAGGTCAACGTGGAGGACCCTGATCAACATTAGCTTTGTGGGAGGAGAGGACCATCAGAGAGATACACAGAGACCCTCCCGTCCGCCAAGAGACAAATCCTGCCACCCTAAAGATGCTGCCGAGACCTCCACCAGAATAAACACACATCTGGACTCAGCGACCCCCCCCCCCCCCATCTTTCCTGCATGACCCCAGAGCATCTGTACGAGACAGAGGAGGAACTCCATACAAATGGAGAGAGGCAGATAGAGACAGATAGAGAGGATCAACTCCATAGAGACACCCCTCTCTGCCACAGCCCATAATGATGGGATAGTGTTACCCTGTATATATATTTATATACATATATTTATTTCTATATTGTGTGTGAACAGGACTGCTAACTATCCAGAGTGCATGCTGATGTATATGTGGTAAATACAATGCTAACTGTCCACAAAACAGCACAGATCTCCGCAAAAAAAAAAGACTACATTTTCAGAACGTCACAATCTCCATGGGATGGTGACGACTGTTTATTCAGATTTAAAGCAAAACACACCAAATTATGTTGGACTTGCAATCTCTATAGCTGCAATATTTTGATGTTATTTTGTGGAGGTTTGCGCACCGCAAGGGCTGTTTTCTGGACAGAAGATGTGGCCCACGGCGTTCGAGACTGGGGAGGAGGGAGCAGCTCTTCTCATTGGAGTGGAGAGCCAGAGGGTTCTATAAATAGACTCTATAAGAGAACATACAGTATATATGTGATGATTACACGTCTGTTTATGTTCACATCATCTAGGGATTCATGAGGGAAGTCAGACATTTGGCTTTTATTTCAGAGGTTTGCCAGGGTAAAGAGAGACATACACCCCTTAAGAGTAATATGTTGAGAATAGTGCTCTTGTAAACACACACACACACACACACACACACACACACACACACACACACACACACACACACACACACACACACACACACACACACACACACACGTAAACCCCACTGCCCCTTACCCGTCTCTCTTCTCTCTCTTAAAAAGAGCAGGCAACCCTCCCTACCCTATACTCTCTAATTAAGTGGGAAATTACTTCTGTATTTCTCAGTTTAACATCTCAAATCCAGTATTCCGTGGTCTGTAGTCATACTGTACTGAGACATGCCTCCCTAATTACCGTCACAGTCGGTAATTAGGAGCGGAGAGGGGGAACGAGAAGGAGAGAGAGAGCGACAGGAAGAGAGATTCCACAGCGTTTGAAACAGGCATATGAAGAAACAGACGTCAGAGAGAATTACAGCCAGAAGTCAGGCACTCAGAGGAATCTTTCATATAGCCCTGCTGCTGGCTAAAAGCTGCTGTGACGTTGTGAGAAGAGACTGTTCCGGAGCTGACTTCTATAGACACACATTAAATAGTTATCCCTGGCTCACTGCTATTTATCTACAAATGAGACTGGTGGAGAGCACTGATGAGACTGCAGAGCACAGTTTAGTGCAGTGCACTGGCACAGCAGCAAAAGTCTGTACACACACACACACACTAATATACACCCACTTCAAAGGCCCAGCCTCATTGAGACTCATTTTAGCATCAGCAGTCCAAGCTGGCAGAGCTTAACACAGGAATAGACACATACTGAAATATGCCCAAACTGCTCCGGCACGCACACACACTGACACTCATTAAAATGTAGAAAGACACACTCTCACACACACCCATTCACAGAATAAAGTGCATGCACACTTACACACTCTCATTGAGAAATACAGACACACTAAACGAACTTCCCACTCAGTGTTGGTAGTAGCAGATCGAGGCAGTTAGAAACAGCAGATGAAACAACTGCATCTCTCTGCTGTCTCCCTCCCTGCCAGCACACTGATAACTCTACACACCTCACAGGACTGGCATATCAAAGGCTTACAAATGTCACTCAGTGTCTAACAGACACGCAGACCCAGACCCAGGCATGCACACTTCAAAAGCAGGGTGGCACATCATTTAGCTAACTCTCAGTTAAGGTATTTGCTTTAGAACCTACACACAAACACATTGGAAGATGGAATCTATTTGCCTGCTCATTTCACTCTGCTTCCAGGGTCCTCGTTTTCACACTGTTTTAGGTAAAGGGTGGTCAAGCAATACATTGGAAGGATTTACACCTGATCTGAAAATACTACACTGTTTCCCTCAGAGCTCTGTGTGCTCTGAGGGAAACTGTACACACGGCAAAACGGGAGGGAAGGAGAAATGAGAAAGAAAGAGTGAGTGTGTCTACACAGGGGTTACCTTCTTGGTGTTTAGCGCTGCCCTCTCACTACTTGACCTGGTGACCCCTGTAATAGATACGCCTGATGAGATTAGACATTAACAATCTGAACCATCTACCACCAGTCTGTCTGTCTGTCTGTCTGTCTGTCTGTCTGTCTGTCTGTCTGTCTGTCTGTCTGTCTGTCTGTCTGTCTGTCTGTCTGTCTGTCTGTCTGTCTGTCTGTCTGTCTGTCTGTCTGTGTCTATCTATCACAGGAAGAGAGAGAGAGCAGGGGAATGGGCTGGGTCAAAGACATGCACACACAAACCTTACACATGCACGCACACGCTCTCTGATTTAAACACTCTTATACACTCTCACAGACACACCCACTCATTCACTCCAGACATGTACAGTAACCGAACAGATGTATTGTATATTCATGTAAATTATAGATAATACCTTTACATTTTAGGCGTCCACCAACCAATGTCTCTTTCTGTTTTTTTACTAGTATCTTGTCAATGTCAATTCTGATTCTGAAATACATCGTTTTACAGAGAAATGGCTGAGTTTTCTTAGGGTTGTTATGTTCCTGTTAGACCGAACTGACCGCCACACACTGGTGAGTGGAGAGGAGAGGGTTAACGGAGTATACACCAACTGTCCCCGAGACAGTACACAAATAATCACAACTGAAAAGGGGGAAAAGGGAGAAGACTAAAATCCCTCCCGCAATATGCTAGAAATGTAGCAGGGTCCTAGCCAACCAGAGCGTCTCCAATACATTTACACACACAGAAACCCAACCTCTGCATAGGGAGAATCTATATGCTTTAAGAGCTGAAAAAACAGATACTAAATCAGCGGCAGTAAGCTGACCCTGTCTGGCCAGAACCCTCACTGCTCTGGAAACTGGTCCCGGATCACATTTATGTCTTCCAATTTTCAAAATAATGAAAATATACTTTGGAAAGTATTGTGCAACATTTAACGGTTAAACAGCCACAATTCGTGCCTCCCGAGTGGTGCAGCGGTCTAAGGCACTGCATCACAATGCTAGAGGCATCAGTACAGATCCGGGTTTGATCCCGGGCTGTATAACAGCCTGGGAGACCCATGAGGCGGCACACAATTGGCCCAGCATTGTCCGAGTTAGGGGAGGGTTTGGCCGGCTGGGATGTCCTTGTCCCATCGTGCTCTAGCGACTCCTTGTGACGACCGGGCGCATGCACACTGACTTTGTTCGCCAGCTGTACGATTTTTCCTCCGACACTGGTGCGGCTGGCTTCCGGGTTAAGCGAGCAGTGTGTCAAGAAGCAGTGCGGCTTGGCGGGGTCGTGTTTCAGAGGACGTATGGCTCTTGAGCGTTGCCTCTCCCGAGTCCGATACGGGAGTTGCAGCAATGGGACAAGACTGTAACTACCAATTGGATACCACAAAATTGTGGAGAAAAGGGGGTTCACATTTTTTTTCTTCATAAAACAGCCACAGTTCAATGTATTGAAAAGCAAGGTGGGAGAGAACAGAGATATTAGTGTTGAATCAGTTCACTGTATCTCAGTTATTTGGCGTTGTCTTCATAGTATAACATGTTACTGTGGTGATCTTTAACCTTGTCCAATCACTCTGCTTGTATACTATAACAATAATATAACAAGCATTGTGCTATTTGTTAGCATAGGGGTATTGTACCAGAGAAAAAAAACAGGTCGGAAAAAACGTTTTGTTTCTGCCTCATCAAGGTTGTGCTCTGTCATTCTGTCTCTGATAATATGCGTGACACTTTAGACGTCTGTAGTTCTGTAATTGACCTCTAACCCCTGACCCCTGACCTGTAAATACACCCAGTACTGTAGAGCAGTCTGTTTTTGTCCCACCCCGTCCTGTCCTGTCCTGTACATAAGAACATGTAAATACCAAACAGCTATGCATGCTGACACTCTAGCACTTCTTTCAGGTACTTTTATAATCCCAAACTTCTCATATGGCATGTGCTGAAAATCAACTATAAAAAAGTAATAAAAAAAATGAAAAGAGAATAATAAAAAAGAACCAGACGATGATATCCTGGACAACGTGTAAAGTCTTACAGTTTTCTTATTCCTGTGGGTGGTTCTCTTCTGTTCCTTTAACTGTCATTCTTACTGTGGTCGAACCGTTCTGGTCAAGGTTCTGTTCAGTTGTGTTGATGTGGGAAGGGTTGAAGCAAAGCAGAGAGGCAATCCAATCTGTACAGTGTTAACAACTAAAGCCTGGTTAAGTGGCTGCGTCCACAACTATCGCCGGAGAGCATACTCCTTTCCTCTGGTGAAGAGAGCCGACGGGAAATGGATTGTGGTGTGGTCTTGTTCTTTTTTTACAGATCAAGAATTGGAACTGTGTAGGCTTCAGAACAAGCTCTCATGATAAACGGGTCACTGAAACTAGGACCAGTATATGAGATTTGCCTCGGCCCTCGGACCCAGCCTGTCTGAGATAACAATCTAACATGAAGCTCTATCTATGCCATGAAGGAGAAGATAGGACTCCAACAGGACTGTGTGCTTTTGTTGATCCTTGTGGAATGTTTATTTTCAACCCCATGGCGTTCACAATAGATGGAAGTGTGTGATTGTTCATCTGTGCTAAAGATATTTTACATTTAATAAATTATCATTGTAACAAAAACACATCTGCTTGCTTGTCGTCTCTCGCCCATGGTTTTATATATATATATATATATATATATATATATAGAGAGAGAGAGAGAGAGAGAGAGAGAGAGAGAGAGAGAGAGAGAGAGAGAGAGAGAGAGAGAGAGAGAGAGAGAGAGAGAGAGAGAGAGAGAGAGAGAGAGAGAGAGAGAGAGAGAGAGAGAGAGAGAGAGAGAGAGAGAGAGAGAGAGAGAGAGAGAGAGAGAGAGAGAGAGAGAGAGAGAGAGAGAGAGAGAGAGAGAGAGAGAGAGAGAGAGAGAGAGAGAGAGAGAGAGAGAGAGAGAGAGAGAGAGAGAGAGAAAATATAAATTGTTGTTCAGCACAACAACACCCCCTCAACCAGACCCGGAGAGATGAAGGTGGAGCAAGACATGTCTGCACTCTGGACTGTGGTGAGACAACATCAACAGGAGAAAAAGCAGAGGCAGGAGAAGAACAAAGGACTAGAGGAGAGGAGAGTGCTGGAGGAGAGGGTGAGGAAGATGACGTGTGACAGAGAACAACCCATTAGAGAGCTGGCCACTCCCACAGAGAAGCCAGCAGAACAGCCCACCTCAGATCCTGACCAAAGTCTCGACACCACAGCAGAACAGTTCACCCCAGACCCAAGCCCAGGGGATCCCATCCACTCTGAGCACCACCCCTGTCAGCCACCCTGTTAGCTCCCCCCCCCCCCCCCACACCCACTGAGGACATACACAAGTCACAGATTGTACTCCATATGGACTCAAACGGGAAATATATACAAGAAAATGAACTTTTTCCCAAACACAGTGTCTAAACTCTGGTGTCCAAACACCCAGCGCGCCCTAGACCTTCTGTTTGAGGACCAGCTAGGGTCACCCAGACACATAATAACACACACAGGCACAAACCACCTAAGAACACAGCAGGAAAGTAAGGCCACAGCACTTAAGGGAGTGAAGTCAGGTGCACAAGTGGTTATCTCCACCCTGCTACCACGAAAAGACTTCCACTCTGCTACCATACAGCGGGTAAACGGAAGTATTTCCCGTTGACTGTGCCTCAAAACCAAATGTTTACCTGGCCCACCACTCCACCCTGGACTTAAACAGCTTTTACGACCAGGTTCACCTATACAAGGCAGCAGTGCCCACCTTCACCAGGACCCTAAAGGACATTGCCCTCAACTTCAGCCCCAACACCTCACACAGGAGCAACAGATCAACTGACACCCTGCCCAGACCAGCAAGACTCTCCCAGACCTGCAGGACCCTCCCTCCCACACACATATAGAGGCCCCCTCAGATCAGACCTATGCCCCTCCTGCCCACCCCATGCCCCCCACTCCCGCAAAGAGGGCTTCAACATGAAAGTCACACATACGCACCCAGGCCGTGAACAGGCAAACAGGCCCAACCCCCACTCTTACACTAGCCCAAGCCAATGGCATGTACCAGATGCTCAGCAGGCTCTGCTCACACTTACTGGCCTGAGGCCAAACCACACGACTAACAACATTGGACACTTTATGGAACACAAAGCCTTCACTATCTCATCCTGGAATATCCAAGGCGCGAGGTCATCTGCCTTTGACCTAAAGTGGACTTCACCAAAGAAATGAGAAATACAGACATTGTCATCCTACATGAAACATGGCATAGAGGAGATGGACCCACTGGTTGCCCTCTAGGTTACAGAGAGCTGGTAGTCCCATCCACCAAACTACCAGGTGTGAAACAGGGAAGGGACTCAGGGGTGGGTGCTAATTTGGTATAGAGCAGACCTAACTCACTATTAAATGAATCAAAGCAGGAACATTTTACATTTGGCTAGAAATTCAAAAGGAAAGTATCTCAACAGAGAAAAATGTCCTACTGTGTGCTACCTATATCGCCCCACTAGAATCCCGATACTTTAATGAAGACAGCTTCTCCATCCTGGAGGGGGAAATCAATAATTCCCAGGTCCAGGGACATGTACTAGTCTGTGGCAATCTAAATGCCAGAACTGGACAAGAACCTGTAGGCAGTCATTGTAAATAAGATTTTGTTCTTAACTGACTTGCCTAATTAAATAAAGGTTAAATAAAAAAATAAACCTGACACACAGGGGGACAAACACCTACCTGAAGGTGACAGCATTCCCTCCTCCATATGCCCCCCTAGGCTCAACTATGACAACATAACCAACAAAAATAGGTCACAACTCCTGCAGCTCTGTCGCACGCTGGGATGTACATTGTCAATGGTAGGCTTCGAGGAGACTCCTACAGTAAGTACAACTATAACTCATCTCTTGGCAGTAGTACTGTAGACTACTTAATCACTGACCTCAACCCAGAGTCTCTCAGAGCGTTCACAGTTAGCCCACTGACACCCCTATCAGAGGAAAGCAAAATCACAGTCTACTTGAACAGAGCAATACATAATCATGAGGCATCAGAGCAAAAGGTACTGAATAATATTAAGACATGCTATAGATGGAAGGAAAGTAGTGTGGAAAACTACGAAAAAAACAGTTAGGCAACAACAAATAGAATCCCTTTTAGACAACTTCCTGAACAAAACATTTCACTGTAATAGCGAAGGTGTAAACTTGGCAGTAGAAAACCTAAACAGTATATTTGCCTCTCAGCTTCCCTATCAAATCGAAAAATTTGAAGCTGAAAACCTAAGAAAATTAACAACAATAACAAATGGTTTGATGAAGAATGCAAAAACCAAAGAAAGAAATTGAGAAACCTATTCCCCCAAAACCCCGAGACCCATAAAACCTGAGCCTACGCCTTCACTATGGTGAATCACTAGAACAATACAGAAATACACTACGGAAAAAGAAGGAACAGCACATCAGAAATCAGCTCAATGTAATTGAAGAATCCATAGACTCTAACCACTTCTTGGAAAATTGGAAAACACTAAACAAACAACAACACAAAGTGTTATCTATCCAAAAAGGAGATGTATGGGTAAACCACTTCTCCAGTCTGTTTGGCCCTATAAAAAAATAACATATAGCAAAAGCATACATGATCAGATACAAATCTTAGAATCAACTATTAAAGACTACCAGAACACACTGGATTCTCCAATTACATTGAAGCAACTAAAGAACAAAATACAAAGCCTACAACCAAAAAAAGGCCTTTGGTGTTGATGGTATCCTAAATGAAATGATAAAATATATGGACCACAAATTCCAATTGGCTATACTTTTTAACATCATCCTCAGCTCTGGCATCTTCCCCAATATTTGGAACCAAAGACTGATCACCCCAATCCAAAAAAGTGGAGACAAATTTGACCCCAATAACTACAGTACCGTGGGATATGCGTCAACAGCAACCTTGGGAAAACCCTCTGCGTTATCATTAACAGCAGACTCATACATTTCCTCAATGAAAACAATGTGCTGAGCAAATGTCAAATTGTCTTTTTACCAAATTACTGTATGACAGACCACGTATTCAACCTGCACACCCTAACTAACAAAGAAACAAACCAAAACAAAGGCAGTCTTCTCATGCTTTGCTGATTTCCAAAAAGCTTTTGACTCAATTTGCCATTAGGTTCTGCTATACAAATTGATGGAAAGTGGTGATGGGGGTAAAACATATGACATGTCCCCAACCAAGGAGGGCCTACAACAGCACCTAGATCTTTGGCAGAGATTCTGTCAGACCTGGGCCCTGACAGTGAATCTCTGTAAGATGAAAAATAATAGTGTTCCAAAAAAGGTCCAGGTGCAAGGACCACAAATACAAAGTCCCTCTGTTGCCCTAGAGCACACAAAAAAACTATACATACCTCAGCCTAAACATCAGCGCCACAGGTAACTTCCACAAAGCTGTGAATGATCTGAGAGACAAGGCAATAAGGGCCTTCTATGCCATCAAAAGGAACATAAAATTAAACATAATAATAGAATAATAGAATCCATTTCCCTTTATGGTTGTGAGGTCTGAGGTCCGCTCACCAACCAAGAATTCACAAAATGGAACAAACACCAAATTGAGACTGCATGCAGAATTATTCAAAACTATCCTCTGTGTACAACGTAAAAGTGCATCAGTAGAGGTGCATCAAAGCTGGGACCGAGAGACTGAAAAACAGCTTCCATCTTAAGGCCATCAGACTGCAAAACAGAAATCACTAACTCAGAGAGGCTGCTGCCTACACTGGCTACTTTAATAAATGGATCCCTAGTCACTTTATACAATGCCACTCTAAATAATGCCACTTTAATAATGTTTACATATCTTACATTACTGATATCATATGTATATACTGTATTTTATACCATCTATTGCACCTTGCCTATGCCACTCGGCCATCTCTCATCCATATACTTATATGTACATATTCTCATTCACCCCTTTAGATTTGTGTGCATTAGGTAGTTGTTGGGGAATTGTTAGATTACTTGTTAGATATTACCGCACTGTCAGAACTAGAAGCTCAAGCATTTCGCTACACTCACATTAACATCTGTTAACCACGTGTATGTGACTAATACAATTGGATTTGGTTTGAAAACACCAAATAATGCATGCAGAGCAGAATTAGGCCAATACCCGCTAATGATCAAAATCCAGGAAAAGGAAGTGATTCTCAAACCTTCCATAACAAAGCCGTCACCTACAGAGATATGAACCTGGAGAAGAGTCCCCTAAGCAAGCTGGTCCTGGGGCTTTGTTCACAAACACAAACAGACCCCACAGAGCCCTAGGACAGCAACACAACCAAATCATGAGAAAACAAAAAGATAATTACTTGACACATTGGAAAGAATCAACCAAAAAACTGAGCAAACTAGAATGCTATTTCGCCCTAAACAGAGAGTACACAGAGCCAGAATACCTGACCACTGTGACTGACCCAAAACTTAAGTAAAGCTTTGACTATGTACAGACTCAGTGAGCATAGCCTTGCTATTGAGAGAGGCCACGGTAGGCGGACCTGGCTCTCAAGAGAAGACCGTCTATGTGCACATTGCCAACAAAATGAGGTGGAAACTGAGCTGCACATCCTAACCTCCTGCCAATTGTATGACCATATTAGAGACACATATTTCCCTCAGCTTACACAGACGGACAAAGAATTCGAAAACAAACCCAATTTTGATAAACTCCCATATCTATTGGGTGAAATACCACAGTGTGCCATCACAGCAGCAACATTTTGTGACCTGTTGCCACAAGAAAAGGGCAACCAGTGAAGAACAAACACCATGGTAAATACAACCCATATTTAAGTTTATTTATTTCCCTTTTGTACTCAATTATTTAATTATTTGCACATAATATGACATTTTAAATGTCTTTTTTCTTTTGGAACTTTTGTGAGTAATTTTCACTGTTAATTGTTGTGTTGTTTATTTAACTTTTGTTTATTATCTATTTCACTTGCTTTGGCAATGTAACTGACAATGTTTCCCATGCCAACAAAGCCATGGAGGCTCCTCAGAGGAGGAAGGGGAGGACCATCCTCCTAAGGGAATTTCAGAAACATAAAAAGTTATCATTTTTATATAAAACTATACTAAATATATTCACGTCACTAAATAAAATAAACACACTGTTTTGCAATGAATGTCTACAGTAGCCTCAACAGCACTCTCTGGGGTAGCACCATGGTGTAGCCGGAGGACAGCTAGTTTCCGTCCTCCTCTGGGTACATTAACTTCAATACAAAACCTAGGAGGCTCATGGGTTCTCACCCACTTCCATAGACTTACACAGTAATTATGATAACTTCCGGAGGAATCCTCCAACGTATCAGAGCTCTTGCAGAATGAACTGACATGTTGTCCACCAAATCAAAGTATCAGAGAATTAATCTAGTATTGAAAGCATAAGCTACAGCTAGCTAGCAATACAGTGCATAAAATGTGGTGACTAGAGGCATGAGAGGGAGAGCTATATTTTGTTGTATTTTTTTCAGTTTCAATTTCACTTAGCTAGCGAATGCAGCTAGCCTACTAAAACACCCTGCACAAACAGAGCGGGATGCTATGTTAGCTTGCTGGCTATGGCTATCCAACACTGGAACTTTTCCAAATCAAGGTAAGCTTTTGGTTTTATAAATGTATTGCCACCAGGACTAGCCGGTGTAACTGCTAAACTGATTGCTGACTGTACTGCATGATTGTAGAGGGTTTATTAATGCATTAGTTCTAGTAGCTATGTTGACGGTGACGTTAGCTAATATGGTGACAACGATGTAGGCTGTGTGTAGCGGTAATGATATGGTTTGGCTTGGAAAGGTTATTTCACCTGGTCACAGACAGCTGATTTCTTGTGCACTGAAGTCTACAAGCAAAGGCAAAAGGTGAGAGGAAGAGAGCGAGTAGATGCGAGAATTAATTATACAACGAGCAAAGTGATCATGCTGTTTGTGTGTGGCTGCTATGAAAGTGAACAGTGTTTGCGTGTGATGAGGGGTGAATTCATTCTGACGATTCTGTTGAAAAAAGTTTCTTATGTGTAAGCAAATGAGGAAAAACATACCTGAATTTGTCCAATAGAAACTTGTTTGCAACTGTTGGACTAATGAATACACATGAGATCAGCTAGATGCAGGCAAGAGTGTGCAAGGCGGTCTTGAATGTATAACTGTCTTTCACCTTCATTACTCTAATTCTTCTCTCGACCTGTGCAACTACATTGTAAAACCTTCATTCATAGGCTAGGTTGTAGCAACCTCATGATGGGTTTAGAATTTTTTTTGAATACCATGTAGTATCCTAAACCTATCGATGTTACATTTAGCTGGGAGAATAGAATATGAATGACAGTCATCCAATATGCTGTAATAGAAATAAGGTCATGCTCCTTATCGTCCTCCCTCATCTTAAATGACACTTACCGCCACTGGTGTGTGTGTTTGCCCTAGCCCTAAGCGGCGTTAGCCTCTGCAAGCCGACAGCCCATCTGACCGTGCCCGTCCAGCTGTGAGGGGAATCCTGGGTATCACGGTCCAGTCAGATAAACAGCCTGGCCCTCCATTCAGCCTGACCAACCAACTGCGAGGGGAGGGATTAACACCAGAAACAGACCCCTAAAAACACCCCAACGGTCCCCCTCAAGACTCCACAGTCACCCCATAACCTCAGCACACTAACCCATAAGCGCAGCCATCCCCACCACTGGAAACAAATGGCCTGTCCAGTGTAATGCTGTTCTTGCCATTCTAATGGGGGAGCCCTCTAAGGCGCTGGCCTCTGCTCCTCAGTATGTTTTACACTCTATTAAAGAGCTGTCATTAGCCCCTAGGCCTGCTGGGTAATACAGAGCCCTGGGCGGCCTACTCCCCTGAGGGCCATTAGGGACAGGATGGAGAGACCACACACCTAACACTGGCTCCCCCTGTCTCCACATCTCTCCATCTGAAGAACATTAGAGAATGGAGAGACCGTACACCTCCAGCCCCTGCTACAGCTGCCTCCTACGTCTACCCTCTCTGTTTGCCACACTCCGCCATCTCTTCCTCACGTCCAACTCCTGCAGCGTGTGTGTGGGGGGTGTGGGAACATATGCTTATCTGGTGAACAAAGGGAGGTAAGAATGAGCGAGGAGAGAAAAGAGTAGGGAAGAAGGGGATGAGACAAGGGGGGACAAAATGAGAAAGAGAAAGAAAGGAGGAGAGGAGAAAAGAAAGGAGGATGTTGGGAAATGATGACTGTGAGAAGAACTTGGGAGGTGACTGTGAAGCTCCATTTTATCTTGGGAGAGGACTTGTGAGGTGATGGGCTTCAGCTAGTTATTGTCTCCTAATAAAAGCAACATATGCCAATACAATAAAAGGCCTTATTGGACAGCTCTTCATTAAAGAGCGGCAGTAAAGAGAGAGGGGCTCTGGCACAGGGAGGAGATTAAAAGGCCTGGTCTGAATGGGAAAATAGGAGTTTCTCCATAGAATGGCACTATGGGGGCATGTAGGACTATAAAACAGCTGAATTAAACATGAAAAGGACTGGACGCTTTATTGGGCATGATCTCTCACTCTCTCTTACTCCCTCCCTCTTACTCCCACTCTTCCTCACTTTCTCTTCTAACCTCTCTCTCTTTCTCCCTGTCACTCCCTCTCTTTCCCACGTCTACGTCCCTTATAAGACCCTCTTCAACTTTTACAGATGCACCATTGAGAGCATTCTGTCGGGCTGCATCACCGCCTGGTATGGTGCATCACCGGGGGGCACGCTGCCTGCCCTCCAGGACATCCACAGCACACAGTGTCAAAGGAAGGATAAAAAGATCTTTAAGGACCTCAGTCACTGTTCACTCGGCTATCGTCCGTCAGACGGAGACAGCACTGGTGCATCAGAGCCAAGACCGAGAGACAAAAAAATAGCTTCTATTGCCAGACCATCAGACTGTCGAACAGCTTCTATTACCAGACCATCAGACTGTTGAACAGCTTCTATTACCAGACCATCAGACTGTTGAACAGCTTCTATCACCAGACGATCAGACTGTTGAAAAGCTTCTATCACCAAACCATCAGACTGCTGAACAGCTTCTATTACCAGACCATCAGACTGCTGAACAGCTTCTATTACCATCAGACTGTTGAACAGCTTCTATTACCAGACCATCAGACTGTTGAACAGCTTCTATTACCAGACCATCAGACAGTTGAACAGCTTCTATTACCAGACCATCAGACAGTTGAACAGCTTCTATCACCAGACGATCAGACTGTTGAACAGCTTCTATCACCAAACCATAAGACTGCTGAACAGCTTCTATTACCAGACCATCAGACTGCTGAACAGCTTCTATTACCATCAGACTGTTGAACAGCTTCTATTACCAGACCATCAGACTGTTGAACAGCTTCTATTACCAGACCATCAGACTATTGAACAGCTTCTATTACCAGACCATCAGACAGTTGAACAGCTTCTATTACCAGACCATCAGACTATTGAACAGCTTCTATTACCAGACCATCAGACTGTTGAACAGCTTCTATTACCAGACCATCAGACAGTTGAACAGCTTCTATTACCAGACCATCAGACAGTTGAACAGCTTCTATTACCAGACCATCAGACAGTTGAACAGCTTCTATTACCAGACCATCAGACTGTTGAACAGCTACAATTACCATCAGACTGTTGAACAGCTTCTATTACCAGACCATCAGACAGTTGAACAGCTTCTATAACCATCAGACTGTTGAACAGCTTCTATTACCAGACCATCAGACTGTTGAACAGCTTCTATCACCAGACCATCAGACTGTTGAACAGCTTCTATTACCAGACCATCAGACTGTTGAACAGCTTCTATCACCAGACCATCAGACTGTTGAACAGCTTCTATCTCCAGACCATCAGACTGTTGAACAGTTTCTATTACCAAACCATCAGACAGTTGAACAGCTTCTATCACCAGACCATCAGACTGATGAACAGCTTCTATTACCGGACTGTTGAACAGCTTCTATAACCATCAGACTGTTGAACAGCTTCTATTACCAGACCATCAGACTGTTGAACAGCTTCTATTACCAGACTGTTGAACAGCTTCTATTACCAGACCATCAGACTGTTGAACAGCTTCTATAACCATCAGAATGTTGAACAGCTTCTATTACCATCAGAATGTTGAACAGTTTCTATTACCAGACCATCAGACTGTTGAACAGCTTCTATTACCATCAGACTGTTGAACAGCTTCTATTACCATCAGACTGTCGAACAGCTTCTATTACCATCAGACTGTTGAACAGCTTCTATTACCATCAGACTGTTGAACAGCTTCTATTACCATCAGACTGTTGAATAGCTTCTATCACCAGACCATCAGACTGTTGAACAGCTTCTATTACCATCAGACTGTTGAACAGCTTCTATTACCAGACCATCAGACTGTTGAACAGCTTCTATCACCAGACCATCAGACTGTTGAACAGCTTCTATTACCGGACTGTTGAACAGCTTCTATAACCATCAGACTGCTGAACTGCTTCTAT
The DNA here is from genome assembly GCF_901001165.1 of Salmo trutta. Classification (NCBI taxonomy): domain Eukaryota; kingdom Metazoa; phylum Chordata; class Actinopteri; order Salmoniformes; family Salmonidae; genus Salmo; species Salmo trutta. The sequence continues at coordinate 34,175,779 of NC_042973.1, forward strand.
TACCATCAGACTGCTGAACAGCTTCTATTACCATCAGACTGTTGAACAGCTTCTATTACCATCAGACTGTTGAACAGCTTCTATTACCAGACCATCAGACTGTTGAACAGCTTCTATTACCAGACTGTTGAACAGCTTCTATTACCAGACCATCAGACTGTTGAACAGCTTCTATAACCATCAGACTGTTGAACAGCTTATATTACCATCAGACTGTTGAACAGCTTCTATTACCAGACCATCAGATTGTTGAACAGCTTCTATTACCATCAGACTGTTGAACAGCTTCTATTACCATCAGACTGTTGAACAGCTTCTATTACCATCAGACTGTTGAACAGCTTCTATTACCATCAGACTGTTGAACAGCTTCTATTACCATCAGACTGTTGAACAGCTTCTATCACTAGACCATCAGACTGTTGAACCGCTTCTATTACCATCAGACTGTTGAACAGCTTCTATTACCATCAGACTGTTGAACAGCTTCTATTACCAGACCATCAGACTGTCGAACAGCTTCTATTACCAGACCATCAGACTGTTGAACAGCTTCTATAACCATCAGACTGTTAAACAGCTTCTATAATCATCAGACTGTTGGACAGCTTCTATCACCAGACCATCAGACTGTTAAACAGCTTCTATCACCAGACCATCAGACTGTTAAACAGCTTCTATTACCATCAGACTGTTGAACAGCTTCTATCACCAGACCATCAGATTGTTGAACAGCTTCTATCGCCAGACCATCAGACTGTTAAACAGCTTCTATTACCATCAGACTGTTGAACAGCTTCTATTACCAGACCATCAGACTGTTGAACAGCTTCTATTACCAGACCATCAGACTGTTGAACAGCTTTTATAACCATCAGACTGTTAAACAGCTTCTATAACCATCAGACTGTTGAACAGCTTCTATTACCAGACCATCAGACTGTTGAACAGCTTCTATCACCAGACCATCAGACTGTTGAACAGCTTCTATCTCCAGACCATCAGACTGTTGAACAGTTTCTATTACCAAACCATCAGACAGTTGAACAGCTTCTATCACCAGACCATCAGACTGATGAACAGCTTCTATTACCGGACTGTTGAACAGCTTCTATAACCATCAGACTGTTGAACAGCTTCTATTACCATCAGACTGCTGAACAGCTTCTATTACCATCAGACTGTTGAACAGCTTCTATTACCATCAGACTGTTGAACAGCTTCTATTACCAGACCATCAGACTGTTGAACAGCTTCTATTACCAGACTGTTGAACAGCTTCTATTACCAGACCATCAGACTGTTGAACAGCTTCAATAACCATCAGAATGTTGAACAGCTTCTATTACCATCAGAATGTTGAACAGCTTCTATTACCAGACCATCAGACTGTTGAACAGCTTCTATTACCATCAGACTGTTGAACAGCTTCTATTACCATCAGACTGTCGAACAGCTTCTATTACCATCAGACTGTTGAACAGCTTCTATTACCATCAGAATGTTGAACAGCTTCTATTACCATCAGACTGTTGAATAGCTTCTATTGCCAGACCATCAGACTGTTGAACAGCTTCTATTACCATCAGACTGTTGAACAGCTTCTATTACCATCAGACTGTTGAACAGCTTCTATTACCAGACCATCAGACTGTTGAACAGCTTCTATCACCAGACCATCAGACTGTTGAACAGCTTCTATTACCGGACTGTTGAACAGCTTCTATAACCATCAGACTGTTGAACTGCTTCTATTACCATCAGACTGCTGAACAGCTTCTATTACCATCAGACTGTTGAACAGCTTCTATAACCATCAGACTGTTGAACAGCTTCTATTACCAGACCATCAGACTGTTGAACAGCTTCTATTACCAGACTGTTGAACAGCTTCTATTACCAAACCATCAGACTGTTGAACAGCTTCTATAACCATCAGACTGTTGAACAGCTTATATTACCATCAGACTGTAGAACAGCTTCTATTACCAGACCATCAGATTGTTGAACAGCTTCTATTACCATCAGACTGTTGAACAGCTTCTATTACCATCAGACTGTTGAACAGCTTCTATTACCATCAGACTGTTGAACAGCTTCTATTACCATCAGACTGTTGAACAGCTTCTATCACTAGACCATCAGACTGTTGAACAGCTTCTATTACCATCAGACTGTTGAACAGCTTCTATTACCATCAGACTGTTGAACAGCTTCTATTACCAGACCATCAGACTGTCAAACAGCTTCTATTACCAGACCATCAGACTGTTGAACAGCTTCTATAACCATCAGACTGTTAAACAGCTTCTATAATCATCAGACTGTTGGACAGCTTCTATCACCAGACCATCAGACTGTTAAACAGCTTCTATCACCAGACCATCAGACTGTTAAACAGCTTCTATTACCATCAGACTGTTGAACAGCTTCTATCACCAGACCATCAGATTGTTGAACAGCTTCTATCACCAGACCATCAGACTGTTAAACAGCTTCTATTACCATCAGACTGTTGAACAGCTTCTATTACCAGACCATCAGACTGTTGAACAGCTTCTATTACCAGACCATCAGACTGTTGAACAGCTTTTATAACCATCAGACTGTTAAACAGCTTCTATAACCATCAGACTGTTGAACAGCTTCTATTACCAGATCATCAGACTGTTGAACAGCTTCTATTACCATCAGACTGTTAAACAGCTTCTATTACCAGACCATCAGACAGTTGACCAGCTTCTATTACCATCAGACTGTTGAACAGCTTCTATTACCATCAGACTGTTGAACAGCTTCTTTTACCAGACCATCAGACTGTTGAACAACTTCTATTACCATCAGACTGTTGAACAGCTTCTATTACCATCAGACTGTTAAACAGCTTCTATAACCATCAGACTGTTGAACAGCTTCTATTACCAGACCATCAGACAGTTGAACAGCTTCTATTACCATCAGACTGTTAAACAGCTTCTATTACCAGACCATCAGACTGTTGAACAGCTTCTATTACCAGACCATCAGACTGTTAAACAGCTTCTATAACCATCAGACTGTTGAACAGCTTCTATTACCAGACCATCAGACTGTCAAACAGCTTCTATTACCATCAGACTGTTGAACAGCTTCTATTCCCAGACCATCAGACTGTTGAACAGCTTCTATACCCATCAGACTGTTGAACAGCTTCTATTACCATCAGATTGCTGAACAGCTTCTATTACCATCAGACTGTTGAACAGCTTCTATTACCAGACCATCAGACTGTTGAACAGCTTCTATTACCAGACCATCAGACTGTTGGACAGCTTCTATTACCAGACTGTTGAACAGCTTCTATTACCAGACCATCAGACTGTTGAACAGCTTCTATAACCATCAGACTGTTGAACAGCTTCTATTACCATCAGACTGTTGAACAGCTTCTATTACCAGACCATCAGATTGTTGAACAGCTTCTATTACCATCAGACTGTTGAACAGCTTCTATTACCATCAGACTGTTGAACAGCTTCTATTACCATCAGACTGTTGAACAGCTTCTATCACCAGACCATCAGACTGTTGAACAGCTTCTATTACCATCAGACTGTTGAACAGCTTCTATTACCATCAGACTGTTGAACAGCTTCTATTACCAGACCATCAGACTGTCGAACAGCTTCTATTACCAGACCATCAGACTGTTGAACAGCTTCTATAACCATCAGACTGTTAAACAGCTTCTATAATCATCAGACTGTTGGACAGCTTCTATCACCAGACCATCAGACTGTTAAACAGCTTCTATCACCAGACCATCAGACTGTTAAACAGCTTCTATTACCATCAGACTGTTGAACAGCTTCTATTACCAGACCATCAGATTGTTGAACAGCTTCTATCACCAGACCATCAGACTGTTAAACAGCTTCTATTACCATCAGACTGTTGAACAGCTTCTATTACCAGACCATCAGACTGTTGAACAGCTTCTATTACCAGACCATCAGACTGTTGAACAGCTTCTATAACCATCAGACTGTTAAACAGCTTCTATAACCATCAGACTGTTGAACAGCTTCTATTACCAGACCATCAGACTGTTGAACAGCTTCTATTACCATCAGACTGTTAAACAGCTTCTATTACCAGACCATCAGACAGTTGACCAGCTTCTATTACCATCAGACTGTTGAACAGCTTCTATTACCATCAGACTGTTGAACAGCTTCTTTTACCAGACCATCAGACTGTTGAACAGCTTCTATTACCATCAGACTGTTGAACAGCTTCTATTACCATCAGACTGTTAAACAGCTTCTATAACCATCAGACTGTTGAACAACTTCTATTACCAGACCATCAGACAGTTGAACAGCTTCTATTACCATCAGACTGTTAAACAGCTTCTATTACCAGACCATCAGACTGTTGAACAGCTTCTATTACCAGACAATCAGACTGTTAAACAGCTTCTATAACCATCAGACTGTTGAACAGCTTCTATTACCAGACCATCAGACTGTCAAACAGCTTCTATTACCATCAGACTGTTGAACAGCTTCTATTCCCAGACCATCAGACTGTTGAACAGCTTCTATACCCATCAGACTGTTGAACAGCTTCTATTACCATCAGATTGCTGAACAGCTTCTATTACCATCAGACTGTTGAACAGCTTCTATTACCAGACCATCAGACAGTTGAACAGCTTCTATAACCATCAGACTTTTGAACAGCTTCTATTACCAGACCATCAGACTGTTGAACAGCTTCTATCACCAGACCATCAGACTGTTGAACAGCTTCTATTACCAGACCATCAGACTGTTGAACAGCTTCTATCACCAGACCATCAGACTGTTGAACAGCTTCTATCTCCAGACCATCAGACTGTTGAACAGTTTCTATTACCAAACCATCAGACAGTTGAACAGCTTCTATTACCAGACCATCAGACTGTTGAACAGCTTCTATCACCAGACCATCAGACTGATGAACAGCTTCTATTACCGGACTGTTGAACAGCTTCTATTACCAGACCATCAGACTGTTGAACAGCTTCTATAACCATCAGACTGTTGAACAGCTTCTATTACCATCAGACTGCTGAACAGCTTCTATTACCATCAGACTGTTGAACAGCTTCTATTACCATCAGACTGTTGAACAGCTTCTATTACCAGACCATCAGACTGTTGAACAGCTTCTATTACCAGACTGTTGAACAGCTTCTATTACCAGACCATCAGACTGTTGAACAGCTTCTATAACCATCAGACTGTTGAACAGCTTCTATTACCATCAGAATGTTGAACAGCTTCTATTACCAGACCATCAGACTGTTGAACAGCTTCTATTACCATCAGACTGTTGAACAGCTTCTATTACCATCAGACTGTCGAACAGCTTCTATTACCATCAGACTGTTGAACAGCTTCTATTACCATCAGAATGTTGAACAGCTTCTATTACCATCAGACTATTGAATAGCTTCTATCACCAGACCATCAGACTGTTGAACAGCTTCTATTACCATCAGACTGTTGAACAGCTTCTATTACCATCAGACTGTTGAACAGCTTCTATTACCAGACCATCAGACTGTTGAACAGCTTCTATCACCAGACCATCAGACTGTTGAACAGCTTCTATCACCAGACCATCAGACAGTTGAACAGCTTCTATTACCAGACCATCAGAATGTTGAACAGCTTCTATCACCAGACCATCAGACTGCTGAACAGTTTCTATTACCAAACCATCAGACAGTTGAACAGCTTCTATTACCAGACCATCAGACTGTTGAACAGCTTCTATCACCAGACCATCAGACTGTTGAACAGCTTCTATTACCGGACTGTTGAACAGCTTCTATAACCATCAGACTGTTGAACTGCTTCTATTACCATCAGACTGCTGAACAGCTTCTATTACCATCAGACTGTTGAACAGCATCTATTACCATCAGACTGTTGAACAGCTTCTATTACCAGACCATCAGACTGTTGAACAGCTTCTATTACCAGACTGTTGAACAGCTTCTATTACCAGACCATCAGACTGTTGAACAGCTTCTATAACCATCAGACTGTTGAACAGTTTCTATTACCATCAGACTGTTGAACAGCTTCTATTACCAGACCATCAGATTGTTGAACAGCTTCTATTACCATCAGACTGTTGAACAGCTTCTATTACCATCAGACTGTTGAACAGCTTCTATTACCATCAGACTGTTGAACAGCTTCTATCACCAGACCATCAGACTGTTGAACAGCTTCTATCACCAGACCATCAGACAGTTGAACAGCTTCTATCACCAGACAATCAGACTGTTAAACAGCTTCTATCACCAGACCATCAGACTGTTAACAGCTTCTATAACCATCAGACTGTTGAACAGCTTCTATCACCAGACCATCAGACTGTTAAACAGCTTCTATCACCAGACCATCAGACTGTTAAACAGCTTCTATTACCATCAGACTGTTGAACAGCTTCTATTACCAGACCCTCAGACTGTTGAACAGCTTCTATCACCAGACCATCACTGTTAAACAGCTTCTATTACCATCAGAGTGTTAAACAGCTTCTATTACCAGACCATCAGACTGTTGAACAGCTTCTATTACCATCAGACTGTTAAACAGCTTCTATAACCATCAGACTGTTGAACAGCTTCTATTACCAGACCATCAGATTCTCGAACAGCTTCTATTACCATCAGACTGTTGAACAGCTTCTATTACCAGACCATCAGACTGTTGAACAGCTTCTGTTACCATCAGACTGTTGAACAGCTTCTGTTACCATCAGACTGTTGAACAGCTTCTATTACCATCAGACTGTTAAACAGCTTCTATAACCATCAGACTGTTGAACAGCTTCTATTACCAGACCCTCAGACTGTTGAACAGCTTCTATCACCAGACCATCACTGTTAAACAGCTTCTATTACCATCAGAGTGTTAAACAGCTTCTATTACCAGACCATCAGACTGTTGAACAGCTTCTATTACCATCAGACTGTTAAACAGCTTCTATAACCATCAGACTGTTGAACAGCTTCTATTACCAGACCATCAGACTGTTGAACAGCTTCTATCACCAGACCATCAGACTGTTGAACAGCTTCTATTACCAGACCATCAGACTGTTGAACAGCTTCTATCACCAGACCATCAGACTGTTGAACAGCTTCTATCTCCAGACCATCAGACTGTTGAACAGTTTCTATTACCAAACCATCAGACAGTTGAACAGCTTCTATTACCAGACCATCAGACTGTTGAACAGCTTCTATCACCAGACCATCAGACTGATGAACAGCTTCTATTACCGGACTGTTGAACAGCTTCTATAACCATCAGACTGTTGAACAGCTTCTATCACCAGACCATCACTGTTAAACAGCTTCTATTACCATCAGAGTGTTAAACAGCTTCTATTACCAGACCATCAGACTGTTGAACAGCTTCTATTACCATCAGACTGTTAAACAGCTTCTATAACCATCAGACTGTTGAACAGCTTCTATTACCAGACCATCAGACTGTCGAACAGCTTCTATTACCATCAGACTGTTGAACAGCTTCTATTACCAGACCATCAGACTGTTGAACAGCTTCTGTTACCATCAGACTGTTGAACAGCTTCTGTTACCATCAGACTGTTGAACAGCTTCTATTACCATCAGACTGTTAAACAGCTTCTATAACCATCAGACTGTTGAACAGCTTCTATTACCAGACCCTCAGACTGTTGAACAGCTTCTATCACCAGACCATCACTGTTAAACAGCTTCTATTACCATCAGAGTGTTAAACAGCTTCTATTACCAGACCATCAGACTGTTGAACAGCTTCTATTACCATCAGACTGTTAAACAGCTTCTATAACCATCAGACTGTTGAACAGCTTCTATTACCAGACCATCAGACTGTTGAACAGCTTCTATCACCAGACCATCAGACTGTTGAACAGCTTCTATTACCAGACCATCAGACTGTTGAACAGCTTCTATCACCAGACCATCAGACTGTTGAACAGCTTCTATCTCCAGACCATCAGACTGTTGAACAGTTTCTATTACCAAACCATCAGACAGTTGAACAGCTTCTATTACCAGACCATCAGACTGTTGAACAGCTTCTATCACCAGACCATCAGACTGATGAACAGCTTCTATTACCGGACTGTTGAACAGCTTCTATAACCATCAGACTGTTGAACAGCTTCTATTACCATCAGACTGCTGAACAGCTTCTATTACCATCAGACTGTTGAACAGCTTCTATTACCATCAGACTGTTGAACAGCTTCTATTACCAGACCATCAGACTGTTGAACAGCTTCTATTACCAGACTGTTGAACAGCTTCTATTACCAGACCATCAGACTGTTGAACAGCTTCTATAACCATCAGACTGTTGAACAGCTTCTATTACCATCAGAATGTTGAACAGCTTCTATTACCAGACCATCAGACTGTTGAACAGCTTCTATTACCATCAGACTGTTGAACAGCTTCTATTACCATCAGACTGTCGAACAGCTTCTATTACCATCAGACTGTTGAACAGCTTCTATTACCATCAGAATGTTGAACAGCTTCTATTACCATCAGACTATTGAATAGCTTCTATCACCAGACCATCAGACTGTTGAACAGCTTCTATTACCATCAGACTGTTGAACAGCTTCTATTACCAGACCATCAGACTGTTGAACAGCTTCTATCACCAGACCATCAGACTGATGAACAGCTTCTATCACCAGACCATCAGACAGTTGAACAGCTTCTATTACCAGACCATCAGAATGTTGAACAGCTTCTATCACCAGACCATCAGACTGTTGAACAGCTTCTATCACCAGACCATCAGACTGTTGAACAGCTTCTATCTCCAGACCATCAGACTGTTGAACAGTTTCTATTACCAAACCATCAGACAGTTGAACAGCTTCTATTACCAGACCATCAGACTGTTGAACAGCTTCTATCACCAGACCATCAGACTGTTGAACAGCTTCTATTACCGGACTGTTGAACAGCTTCTATAACCATCAGACTGTTGAACTGCTTCTATTACCATCAGACTGCTGAACAGCTTCTATTACCAGACCATCAGATTGTTGAACAGCTTCTATTACCATCAGACTGTTGAACAGCTTCTATTACCATCAGACTGTTGAACAGCTTCTATCACCAGACCATCAGACTGTTGAACAGCTTCTATCACCAGACCATCAGACAGTTGAACAGCTTCTATCACCAGACAATCAGACTGTTAAACAGCTTCTATCACCAGACCATCAGACTGTTAACAGCTTCTATAACTATCAGACTGTTGAACAGCTTCTATCACCAGACCATCAGACTGTTAAACAGCTTCTATCACCAGACCATCAGACTGTTAAACAGCTTCTATTACCATCAGACTGTTGAACAGCTTCTATTACCAGACCCTCAGACTGTTGAACAGCTTCTATCACCAGACCATCACTGTTAAACAGCTTCTATTACCATCAGAGTGTTAAACAGCTTCTATTACCAGACCATCAGACTGTTGAACAGCTTCTATTACCATCAGACTGTTAAACAGCTTCTATAACCATCAGACTGTTGAACAGCTTCTAATACCAGACCATCAGACTGTCGAACAGCTTCTATTACCATCAGACTGTTGAACAGCTTCTATTACCAGACCATCAGACTGTTGAACAGCTTCTGTTACCATCAGACTGTTGAACATCTTCTGTTACCATCAGACTGTTGAACAGCTTCTATTACCATCAGACTGTTAAACAGCTTCTATAACCATCAGACTGTTGAACAGCTTCTATTACCAGACCATCAGACTGTTGAACAGCTTCTATTACCATCAGACTGTTAAACAGCTTCTATTACCAGACCATCAGACAGTTGAACAGCTTCTATTACCATCAGACTGTTGAACAGCTTCTATTACCAGACCATCAGACTGTTGAACAGCTTCTATAACCATCAGACTGTTGAACAGCTTCTATTACCATCAGACTGCTGAACAGCTTCTATTACCATCAGACTGTTGAACAGCTTCTATTACCAGACCATCAGACTGTTGAACACCTTCTATTACCAGACTGTTGAACAGCTTCTATTACCAGACCATCAGACTGTTGAACAGCTTCTATAACCATCAGACTGTTGAACAGCTTCTATTACCATCAGACTGTTGAACAGCTTCTATTACCAGACCATCAGACTGTTGAACAGCTTCTATCAACAGACCATCAGACTGTTAAACAGCTTCTATTACCATCAGACTGTTGAACAGCTTCTATTACCAGACCATCAGACTGTTGAACAGCTTCTATCACCAGACCATCAGACTGTTGAACAGCTTCTATCACCAGACCATCACTGTTAAACAGCTTCTATTACCATCAGACTGTTAAACAGCTTCTATTACCAGACCATCAGACTGTTGAACAGCTTCTATTACCATCAGACTGTTGAACAGCTTCTATTACCAGACCATCAGACTGTTGAACAGCTTCTGTTACCATCAGACTGTTGAACAGCTTCTATTACCATCAGACTGTTAAACAGCTTCTATAACCATCAGACTGTTGAACAGCTTCTATTACCAGACCATCAGACAGTTGAACAGCTTCTATAACCATCAGATTGTTGAACAGCTTCTATTACCAGACAATCAGACTGTTGAACAGCTTCTATTACCAGACCATCAGACTGTTGAACAGCTTCTGTTACCATCATACTGTTGAACAGCTTCTGTTACCATCAGACTGTTGAACAGCTTCTATTACCATCAGACTGTTGAACAGCTTCTATAACCATCAGACTGTTGAACAGCTTCTATTACCATCAGACTGTTGAACAGCTTCTATTACCAGACCATCAGACTGTTAAACAGCTTCTATCACCAGACCATCAGACTGTTAAACAGCTTCTATTACCATCAGACTGTTGAACAGCTTCTATTACCAGACCATCAGACTGTTGAACAGCTTCTATCACCAGACTATCAGACTGTTGAACAGCTTCTATTACCATCAGACTGTTGAACAGCTTCTATTACCAGACCATCAGACTGTTGAACAGCTTCTATAACCATCAGACTGTTGAACAGCTTCTATTACCATCAGACTGTTGAACAGCTTCTATTACCAGACCATCAGACTGTTAAACAGCTTCTATCACCAGACCATCAGACTGTTAAACAGCTTCTATTACCATCAGACTGTTGAACAGCTTCTATTACCAGACCATCAGACTGTTGAACAGCTTCTATCACCAGACCATCAGACTGTTGAACAGCTTCTATTACCATCAGACTGTTGAACAGCTTCTATTACCAGACCATCAGACTGTTGAACAGCTTCTATCACCAGACCATCAGACTGTTAAACAGCTTCTATCACCAGACCATCAGACTGTTAAACAGCTTCTATTACCATCAGACTGTTAAACAGCTTCTATTACCAGACCATCAGACTGTTGAACAGCTTCTATTACCATGAGACTGTTGAACAGCTTCTATTACCAGACCATCAGACTGTTGAACAGCTTCTGTTACCATCAGACTGTTGAACAGCTTCTATTACCATCAGACTGTTAAACAGCTTCTATAACCATCAGACTGTTGAACAGCTTCTATTACCAGACCATCAGACTGTTGAACAGCTTCTATTACCATCAGACTGTTAAACAGCTTCTATTACCAGACCATCAGACAGTTGAACAGCTTATATTACCATCAGATTGTTGAACAGCTTCTATTACCATCAGACTGTTGAACAGCTTCTATTACCAGACCATCAGACTGTTGAACAGCTTCTATTACCATGAGACTGTTGAACAGCTTCTATTACCAGACCATCAGACTGTTGAACAGCTTCTGTTACCATCAGACTGTTGAACAGCTTCTATTACCATCAGACTGTTAAACAGCTTCTATAACCATCAGACTGTTGAACAGCTTCTATTACCAGACCATCAGACTGTTGAACAGCTTCTATTACCATCAGACTGTTAAACAGCTTCTATTACCAGACCATCAGACTGTTGAACAGCTTCTGTTACCATCAGACTGTTGAACAGCTTCTATTACCATCAGACTGTTAAACAGCTTCTATTACCATCAGAGTGTTAAACAGCTTCTATTACCAGACCATCAGACTGTTGAACAGCTTCTATTACCATCAGACTGTTAAACAGCTTCTATAACCATCAGACTGTTGAACAGCTTCTAATACCAGACCATCAGACTGTCGAACAGCTTCTATTACCATCAGACTGTTGAACAGCTTCTATTACCAGACCATCAGACTGTTGAACAGCTTCTGTTACCATCAGACTGTTGAACATCTTCTGTTACCATCAGACTGTTGAACAGCTTCTATTACCATCAGACTGTTAAACAGCTTCTATAACCATCAGACTGTTGAACAGCTTCTATTACCAGACCATCAGACTGTTGAACAGCTTCTATTACCATCAGACTGTTAAACAGCTTCTATTACCAGACCATCAGACAGTTGAACAGCTTCTATTACCATCAGACTGTTGAACAGCTTCTATTACCAGACCATCAGACTGTTGAACAGCTTCTGTTACCATCAGACTGTTGAACAGCTTCTATTACCATCAGACTGTTAAACAGCTTCTATAACCATCAGACTGTTGAACAGCTTCTATTACCAGACCATCAGACTGTTGAACAGCTTCTATTACCATCAGACTGTTAAACAGCTTCTATTACCAGACCATCAGACTGTTGAACAGCTTCTGTTACCATCAGACTGTTGAACAGCTTCTATTACCATCAGACTGTTAAACAGCTTCTATTACCATCAGAGTGTTAAACAGCTTCTATTACCAGACCATCAGACTGTTGAACAGCTTCTATTACCATCAGACTGTTAAACAGCTTCTATAACCATCAGACTGTTGAACAGCTTCTAATACCAGACCATCAGACTGTCGAACAGCTTCTATTACCATCAGACTGTTGAACAGCTTCTATTACCAGACCATCAGACTGTTGAACAGCTTCTGTTACCATCAGACTGTTGAACAGCTTCTAATACCAGACCATCAGACTGTCGAACAGCTTCTATTACCATCAGACTGTTGAACAGCTTCTATTACCAGACCATCAGACTGTTGAACAGCTTCTGTTACCATCAGACTGTTGAACATCTTCTGTTACCATCAGACTGTTGAACAGCTTCTATTACCATCAGACTGTTAAACAGCTTCTATAACCATCAGACTGTTGAACAGCTTCTATTACCAGACCATCAGACTGTTGAACAGCTTCTATTACCATCAGACTGTTAAACAGCTTCTATTACCAGACCATCAGACAGTTGAACAGCTTCTATTACCATCAGACTGTTGAACAGCTTCTATTACCAGACCATCAGACTGTTGAACAGCTTCTATAACCATCAGACTGTTGAACAGCTTCTATTACCATCAGACTGCTGAACAGCTTCTATTACCATCAGACTGTTGAACAGCTTCTATTACCAGACCATCAGACTGTTGAACACCTTCTATTACCAGACTGTTGAACAGCTTCTATTACCAGACCATCAGACTGTTGAACAGCTTCTATAACCATCAGACTGTTGAACAGCTTCTATTACCATCAGACTGTTGAACAGCTTCTATTACCAGACCATCAGACTGTTGAACAGCTTCTATCAACAGACCATCAGACTGTTAAACAGCTTCTATTACCATCAGACTGTTGAACAGCTTCTATTACCAGACCATCAGACTGTTGAACAGCTTCTATCACCAGACCATCAGACTGTTGAACAGCTTCTATCACCAGACCATCACTGTTAAACAGCTTCTATTACCATCAGACTGTTAAACAGCTTCTATTACCAGACCATCAGACTGTTGAACAGCTTCTATTACCATCAGACTGTTGAACAGCTTCTATTACCAGACCATCAGACTGTTGAACAGCTTCTGTTACCATCAGACTGTTGAACAGCTTCTATTACCATCAGACTGTTAAACAGCTTCTATAACCATCAGACTGTTGAACAGCTTCTATTACCAGACCATCAGACAGTTGAACAGCTTCTATAACCATCAGATTGTTGAACAGCTTCTATTACCAGACAATCAGACTGTTGAACAGCTTCTATTACCAGACCATCAGACTGTTGAACAGCTTCTGTTACCATCATACTGTTGAACAGCTTCTGTTACCATCAGACTGTTGAACAGCTTCTATTACCATCAGACTGTTGAACAGCTTCTATAACCATCAGACTGTTGAACAGCTTCTATTACCATCAGACTGTTGAACAGCTTCTATTACCAGACCATCAGACTGTTAAACAGCTTCTATCACCAGACCATCAGACTGTTAAACAGCTTCTATTACCATCAGACTGTTGAACAGCTTCTATTACCAGACCATCAGACTGTTGAACAGCTTCTATCACCAGACTATCAGACTGTTGAACAGCTTCTATTACCATCAGACTGTTGAACAGCTTCTATTACCAGACCATCAGACTGTTGAACAGCTTCTATAACCATCAGACTGTTGAACAGCTTCTATTACCATCAGACTGTTGAACAGCTTCTATTACCAGACCATCAGACTGTTAAACAGCTTCTATCACCAGACCATCAGACTGTTAAACAGCTTCTATTACCATCAGACTGTTGAACAGCTTCTATTACCAGACCATCAGACTGTTGAACAGCTTCTATCACCAGACCATCAGACTGTTGAACAGCTTCTATTACCATCAGACTGTTGAACAGCTTCTATTACCAGACCATCAGACTGTTGAACAGCTTCTATCACCAGACCATCAGACTGTTAAACAGCTTCTATCACCAGACCATCAGACTGTTAAACAGCTTCTATTACCATCAGACTGTTAAACAGCTTCTATTACCAGACCATCAGACTGTTGAACAGCTTCTATTACCATGAGACTGTTGAACAGCTTCTATTACCAGACCATCAGACTGTTGAACAGCTTCTGTTACCATCAGACTGTTGAACAGCTTCTATTACCATCAGACTGTTAAACAGCTTCTATAACCATCAGACTGTTGAACAGCTTCTATTACCAGACCATCAGACTGTTGAACAGCTTCTATTACCATCAGACTGTTAAACAGCTTCTATTACCAGACCATCAGACAGTTGAACAGCTTCTATTACCATCAGATTGTTGAACAGCTTCTATTACCATCAGACTGTTGAACAGCTTCTATTACCAGACCATCAGACTGTTGAACAGCTTCTATTACCATCAGACTGTTGAACAGCTTCTATTACCATCAGACTGTTGAACAGCTTCTATAACCATCAGACTGTTGAACAGCTTCTATTACCAGACCATCAGACAGTTGAACAGCTTCTATTACCAGACCATCAGACTGCTGAACAGCTTCTATTACCAGACCATCAGACTGTTGAACAGCTTCTATAACCATCACTGTTGAACAGCTTCTATTACCAGACCATCAGACTGTTGAACAGCTTATATTACCAGACCATCAGACTGTTGAACAGCTTCTATAACCATCAGACTGTTGAACAGCTTCTATTACCAGACCATCAGACTGTTGAACAGCTTCTATCACCAGACCATCAGACTGTTGAACAGCTTCTATCAACAGACCATCACTGTTAAACAGCTTCTATTACCAGACCTTCAGACAGTTGAACAGCTTCTATTACAATCAGACTGTTGAACAGCTTCTATAACCATCAGACTGTTGAACAACTTCTATTACCAGACCATCAGACAGTTGAACAGCTTCTATTACCAGACCATCAGACTGCTGAACAGCTTCTATAACCATCAGACTGTTGAACAGCTTCTATTACCAGACCATCAGACTGTTGAACAGCTTCTATCACCAGACCATCAGACTGTTAAACAGCTTCTATCACCAGACCATCAGACTGTTAAACAGCTTATATTACCATCAGACTGTTGAACAGCTTCTATTACCAGACCATCAGACTGTTGAACAGCTTCTATCACCAGACCATCACTGTTAAACAGCTTCTATTACCATCAGACTGTTAAACAGCTTCTATTACCAGACCATCAGACTGTTGAACAGCTTCTATTACCATCAGACTGTTAAACAGCTTCTATAACCATCAGACTGTTGAACAGCTTCTATTACCAGACCATCAGACTGTCGAACAGCTTCTATTACCATCAGACTGTTGAACAGCTTCTATTACCATCAGACTGTTAAACAGCTTCTATAACCATCAGACTGTTGAACATCTTCTATTACCAGTTCATCAGACAGTTGAACAGCTTCTATTACCATCAGACTGTTGAACAGCTTCTATAACCATCAGGCTGTTGAACAGCTTCTATTACCAGACCATCAGACTGCTGAACAGCTTCTATAACCATCAGACTGTTGAACAGCTTCTATTACCAGACCATCAGACTGTTGAACAGCTTCTATAACCATCAGACTGTTGAACAGCTTCTATTACCAGACCATCAGACTGTTGAACAGCTTCTATTACCAGACCATCAGACTGCTGAACAGCAATCACTCGCCGTCTACCAGGTGATGCACACTCACTCACACAACACACACACACCTCATACTCACAAACACACACACACACACACTCACCCTCATGTTATAGAGACATTGAACCACTGGTCACTTCCCGTTTCAAATACTATATCCTCTGACAAAGGCCGTGAGTCCGATACGTAAGCTTATTAAAGATCAGTGATACTATCAAGAGCAGTGTGCGGTTTCCTTTATCCATCATCTTGTTCAACTGATACCATGCACCTGCAAAAAAGATTGCTCAGATGTGTGAGTGCCTTTTCAAATGCTATATCCCCGACATAGCTCATTCTAATATTTCTAAGACTGATTTTGTGTCACTGATCTACACACAATACCCATAATGTCAAAGTGGAATTTTGTTTGTCCAACATTTTAGAAATTAATAAAACATTTAAAGCTGAAATGTCTTCATTCAATAAGTATTCAACCCCTTTGTCATGGCAAGCCTTAAATGAGTAAAAATGTGTTTAAGAAATCGCATAATAAGTTGCATGGACTCATTCTGTGTTCAATAACAGTGGTTAACATACGTTTTTAATGACTACCCCGTCTCTGTACCCCACATCTGTAAGGTCTCTCAATCGTGTAATGAATTTCAAGCACAGATTCAACAACAAAGACCGGGAGGTTTTTCAATGCCTCGCAAAGGAGGGCACCAATTGGGAGATGTATAAAAAAATGTATAATAAAAGCAGCCACTGAATATCCCTTTGAGCATGCTTTGAGCATGCTGAAGTTATTAAATAGGCTTTGGATTAGATACAGGCGTCCTTCCAAACTCAGTTGGCGGAGAGGAAGGAAACTGCTCTGAGATTTCACCATGATCAATGTGATTTTAAATGGTTGTGATATGAGAAAAGCTAGTTACTCCACAATACTAACCTAAATGACAGAGTGAAAAGAAGGAAGCTTGTACATAACGCAAAATGTTCAAAAACATGCATCCTGTTTGCAACAAGGCACTTAAGTAATACTGCAATAAATTTGGCCAAGAAAGGAACTTTTTGTCCTGAATACAAATTGTTATGTTTGGGCAAATCCAACACAACACATCACTGAGTACCACTCTTCATATTTTCAAGCATGGTGGTGGCTGCATCATGTTATGGGTATGCTTGTCATTGGCAAGGACTAGGGTTTTTTGGGGGATAAAAATAAATGGAATACAAGCACAGGCAAATAAGAACAGGCACAATCCTACAAGGAAACCTGGTACAATCTGCTCTCCAACAGACACTGGGAGACCTTTCAGCAACTTTCAGCAGGACAATAACCTAAAACACAAGGCCAAATCTACACGAGTTGCTTACCAAGACGTCATTGAATGTTTCTGAGTGGCCTCGTTACAGTTTTAGTTAGATCGGCTTGAAAATATATGGCGAGACTTGAAAATGACTGTCTAGGAATGATCAACAATCAACTTGACAGAGCATGAGGAATCGTTTAAAGAATAATGGGCTAATATTGTACAATCCAGGTGGGCAAAGCTCTTAGAGATTTACCCAGAAAGACTCACAACTGTAATCGCTGTCAAAGGTGCTTCTATAAAGTATTGACTCAGCGGTGTGAATACTTATGTTAATTAGATAAAGTTGAAGTCGGAAGTTTACATACACTTAGGTTGAAGTCATTAAAACTTGTTTTTAAACCACTCCACAAATGTATTGTTAACAAACTATAGTTTTGGCAAGTCGATTCGGACACTTACTGTATGCACGACACAAGTAATTTTTCCAACAATTGTTTACAGACAGATTATTTCCCTCATAATTCACTGTATCACAATTCCAGTGGGTCAGAAGTTTACTTATACTAAGTTGACTGTGCCTTTAAAAAGCTTGGAAAATTCCAGAAAATTATGTCATGGCTTTAGAAGCTTCTGATAGGCTAATTGACATAATTTGAGTCAATTGGAGGTGTACCTGTGGATTTATTTCAAGGCCTACCTACAAAAGTATCTATATCCACAGTTAAACGAGTCCTATATCGACATTAACATTATTGGCATCCAAGATGGCATAGCAGTCAGACGTCCTTTGTTCTCGTCTTGTCCTGTGTATATATATTTACATATTTTCTTCGCATATCTTTTTTTTTATATATGTTTTTCTAAAAACTCAACTTCAAACCACTCTCCTGAAACCCACCTCACCCAAATGTTTTTTTTTTAAAGTATTATTTACCTCAAATCTGAAATCCACAACAGAAGCTAGCCAGAAGTTAGCCAGTTCACTGGCTAACGTTAGTATTCAGCTAACCACGGTTGGCGGTCATCAGCTATCCTTTAGCTCGAAAAGCTATCGGCAGTTTTGTACAACGCGACTCAGACCAGAGCATACCGGATCAATTTTCTCTCCATATCCCCGGATTTCTACCGCAAGCTCTGGCCATTTACACCTGGATCTTGCAGCTAGCTAGCTGCTATCCGAGTGTCTATTGGCTAACGTTGGTCCCGGAGCAAACATCAATTATTCCGGAGCTAGCCAGCTGAGGAGTTCCATCAGCCACTCCTGGGCTACAATCACCTCTCCGGACCCGTTTTACTGCCGATGCGGAGCCCCACCGGGCTTTCACGACTGGACTACTAATGTTATCTGCCCAAGGGAGTTATCCAACTGGTGGACGTAACCTGAATGCCCATCTGCGGCCCGCTAATCGTTAGCTGTCTTATCGGCTGCTATCTGAATAGGTCTATCAGACAATTTTCTTGGGCCATTATAACTAACTATTTTGCCAATTGGATTGGTCTCCTCTACCACACGGAACCCCACTATTCTACCGACGGAAACGCACGAGGTGGCTAAAAACAGTCCATCTTTTGCCAGCTTGCTACCCACGGCCTGGCTAGCTGTCTGAATTGCCGTGACCCCAACCAACCTCACTACTCACTGGACTCTTATGATCACTCGGCTAAGCATGCCTCTCCTTAATGTCAATATGCCTTGTCCATTGCTGTTCTGGTTAGTGTTTACTGGCTTATTTCACTGTAGAGCTTCTAGCCCTGCTCATATTACCTTATCCAACCTTTCAGGACCACCACCCACACATGCGATGACATCACCTGGTTTCAATGATGTTTCTAGAGACAATATCTCTTTCATCATCACTCAATGTCTAGGTTTACCTCCACTGTATTCACATCCTACCATACCTTTGTCTGTACATTATACATTTTACATTTACATTTAAGTCATTTAGCAGACGCTCTTATCCAGAGCGACTTACAAATTGGTGCATTCACCTTAAGATATCCAGTGGAACAACCACTTTACAATAGTGCATCTAAATCTTTCGGGGGGGGGTGGGGTAGAAGGATTACTTTATCCTATCCCAGGTATTCCTTAAAGAGGTGGGGTTTCAGGTGTCTCTGGAAGGTGGTGATTGACTCCGCTGTCCTGGCGTCGTGAGGGAGCTTGTTCAACCATTGGGGTGACAGAGCAGCGAACAGTTTTGACTGGGCTGAGCGGGAGCTGTGCTTCCTCAGAGGTAGGGAGGCGAGCAGGCCAGAGGTGGATGAACGCAGTGCCCTTGTTTGGGTGTAGGGCCTGATCAGAGCCTGAAGGTACGGAGGTGCCGTTCCCCTCACAGCTCCGTAGGCAAGCAGCATGGACTTGTAGCGGATGCGAGCTTCAACTGGAAGCCAGTGGAGAGAGCGGAGGAGCGGGGTGACGTGAGAGAACTTGGGAAGGTTGAACACCAGACGGGCTGCGGCGTTCTGGATGAGTTGTAGGGGTTTAATGGCACAGGCAGGAAGCCCAGCCAACAGCGAGTTGCAGTAATCCAGACGGGAGATGACAAGTGCCTGGACTAGGACCTGCGCCGCTTCCTGTGTGAGGCAGGGTCATACTCTGCGAATGTTGTAGAGCATAAACCTACAGGATCGGGTCACCGCCTTGATGTTAGTGGAGAAAGACAGAGTCTTGTCCAGGGCCTTGCCAAGGTTCTTAGCACTCTGGGAGGAGGACACAAGGGAGTTGTCAACCGTGATGGCGAGATCATGGAACGGGCAGTCCTTCCCTGGGAGGAGGAGCAGCTCCGTCTTGCCGAGGTTCAGCTTGAGGTGGTGAGCCGTCATCCACACTGATATGTCTGCCAGACATGCAGAGATGCGATTCGCCACCTGGTTATCAGAAGGGGGAAAGGAGAAGATTAATTGTGTGTCGTCTGCGTAGCAATGATAGGAGAGACCATGTGAGGATATGACCGAGCCAAGTGACTTGGTGTATAGTGAGAATAGGAGAGGGCCTAGAACAGAGCCCTGGGGGACACCAGTGGTGAGAGCACGTGGTGCGGAGACAGATTCTCGCCACGCCACCTGGTAGGAGCGACCTGTCAGGTAGGACGCAATCCAAGCGTGGGCCGCGCCGGAGATGCCCAGCTCGGAGAGGGTGGAGAGGAGGATCTGATGGTTCACGGTATCAAAGGCAGCAGATAGGTCTAGAAGGATGAGAGCAGAGGAGAGAGAGTTAGCTTTAGCAGTGCGGAGAGCCTCCGTGACACAGAGAAGAGCAGTCTCAGTTGAATGCCCAGTCTTGAAACCTGACTGATTAGGATCAAGAAGGTCATTCTGAGAGAGATAGCAGGAGAGCTGGCCAAGGACGGCACGTTCAAGAGTTTTGGAGAGAAAAGAAAGAAGGGATACTGGTCTGTAGTTGTTGATATCGGAGGGATCGCGTGTAGGTTTTTTCAGAAGGGGTGTAACTCTCGCTCTCTTGAAGACGGAAGGGACGTAGCCAGCGGTCAAGGATGAGTTGATGAGCGAGGTGAGGTAGGGGAGAAGGTCTCCGGAAATGGTCTGGAGAAGAGAGGAGGGGATAGGGTCAAGTGGGCAGGTTGTTGGGCGGCCGGCCGTCACGAGACGCGAGATTTCATCTGGAGAGAGAGGGGAGAAAGAGGTCAAAGCACAGGGTAGGGCAGTGTGAGCAGGACCAGCGGTGTCGTTTGGCTTAGCAAACGAGGATCGGATGTCATCAGCCTTCTTTTCAAAATGGTTGACGAAGTCATCCGCAGAGTGAGAGGAGGGGGGGAGGGGGAGGAGGATTCAGGAGGGAGGAGAAGGTAGCAAAGAGCTTCCTAGGGTTAGAGGCAGATGCTTGGAATTTAGAGTGGTAGAAAGTGGCTTTAGCAGCAGAGACAGAAGAGGAAAATGTAGAGAGGAGGGCGTGAAAGGATGCCAGGTCCGCAGGGAGGCGAGTTTTCCTCCATTTCCGCTCGGCTGCCCGGAGCCCTGTTCTGTGAGCTCGCAGTGAGTCGTCGAGCCACGGCGCAGGAGTGGAGGACTGAGCCGGCCTTGAGGATAGGGGACAGAGAAAATCGAAGGATGCAGAAAGGGAGGAGAGGAGGGTTGAGGAGGCAGAATCAGGAGATAGGTTGGAGAAGGTTTGAGCAGAGGGAAGAGATGATAGGATGGAAGAGGAGAGAGTAGCGGGAGAGAGAGAGCGAAGGTTAGGACGGCGCAATACCATCCGAGTAGGGGCAGAGTGAGAAGTGTTGGATGAGAGCGAGAGGGAAAAGGATACAAGGTAGTGGTCGGAGACTTGGAGGGGAGTTGCAATGAGATTGGAATAACAGCATCTAGTAAAGATGAGGTCAAGCGTATTGCCTGCCTTGTGAGTAGGGGGGGAAGGTGAGAGGGTGAGGTCAAAGGAGGAGAGGAGTGGAAAGAAGGAGGCAGAGAGGAATGAGTCAAAGGTAGACGTGGGGAGGTTAAAGTCACCCAGAACTGTGAGAGGTGAGCCATCCTCAGGGAAGGAACTTATCAAGGCATCAAGCTCATTGATGAATTCTCCAAGGGAACCTGGAGGGCGATAAATGATAAATGAAGCTATTTTACCACCCTCAGAAACCTGCTCCTTTTACTCTCTGTTCCAGACGTCGTAGATGACCAATTCTCATAGCTTTTAGCTGTACCCTTATCATACTCCTCCTCTGTTCCTCTGGCGAGGTAGAGGTGAATCCAGGCCCTGCAGTGCCTAGCTCCACTCCTATTCCCCAGGCGCTCTCTTTTGATGACTTCTGTAGCCGTAATAGCCTTGGTTTCATGCATGTTAACATTAGAAGCCTCCTCCCTAAGTTTGTTTTATTTACTGCTTTAGCACACTCTGCCAACCCGGATGTCCTAGCCGTGTCTGAATCCTGGCTTAGGAAGACCACCAAAAACTCTGAAATCTCCATCCCAAACTACAACATTTTCAGACAAGATAGAACGGCCAATGGGGGCGGTGTTGCAATCTACTGCAGAGATAGCCTGCAGAGTTCTGTCCTACTATCCAGGTCTGTACCCAAACAATTTGAACTTCTACTTTTAAAAATCCACCTCTCTAAAATCAAGTCTCTCACCGTTGTCGCCTGCTATAGACCAACCTCTGGCCCCAGCTGTGCTCTGGACACCATATGTGAACTGATTGCCCCACATCTATCTTCAGAGCTCGTGCTGCTAGGTGACCTAAACTGGGACATGCTTAATGCCCCAGCCATCCTACAATCTAAGCTTGATGCCCTCAATCTCACACAAATTATCAATGAACCTACCACGTACCACACCAAAGCCGTAAACACGGGCACCCTCATAGATATCATCCTAACCAACTTGCCGTCTAAATACACCTCTGTTTTCAACCAAGATCTCAGCGATCACTGCCTCATTGCCTGCATCCGTAATGGGTCAGCGGTCAAACGACCTCCACTCATCACTGTCAAACGCTCCCTGAAACACTTCTAGGAGCAGGCCTTTCTAATCAACCTGGCCCGGGTATCCTGGAAGGATATTGACCTCATCCCGTCAGTAGAGGATGCCTGGTTATTTTTTTTAAATGCCTTCCTCACTATCTTAAATAAGTATGCCCCATTCAAGAAATTTAGAACCAGGAACAGATATTGCCCTTGGTTCTCTCCAGACCTGACTGCCCTTAACCAACACAAAAACATCCTGTGGTGTTCTGCATTAGCATCGAACAGCCCCCGTGATATGCAACGTTTTGGGGAAGTTAGAAACCAATATACACAGGCAGTTAGAAAAGCCAAGGCTAGGTTTTTCAAGCAGAAATTTGCTTCCTGCAACACAAACTCAAAAAAGTTCTGGGACACTGTAAAGTCCATGGAGAATAAGAGCACCTCCTCCCAGCTGCCCTCTGCACTGAGGATAGGAAACTCTGTCACCACCGATAAATCCACTATAATTGAGAATTTCAATAAGCATTTTTCTACGGCTGGCCATGCTTTCCACCTGGCTACCCTTACCCCGGTCAAAAGCACTGCACCCCCCACGAACAACTCGCCAAGCCTTCCCCATTTTTCCTTCTCCCAAATCCAGTCAGCTGATGTTCTGAAAGAGCTGCAAAATCTGGACCCCTACAAATCAGTCGGGCTAGACAATCTGGACCCTTTCTTTCTAAAATGATATGTCGAAATTGTTGCAACCCCTATTACTAGCCTGTTCAACCTCTCTTTCGTGTTGTCTGAGATTCCCAAAGATTGGAAAGCAGCTGCGGTCATCCCCCTCTTCAAAGGGGGAGACACTCTAGACCCAAACTGCTACAGACCTATATCTATCCTACCCTGCCTTTCTAAGGTCGTCGAAAGCCAAGTCAACAAACAGATTACCGACCATTTCGAATCCCACCGCACCTTCTCCGCTATGTAATCTGGTTTCAGAGCTGGTCATGGGTGCACCTCAGCGACGCTCAAGGTCCTAAACAATATCTTAACCACCATCAATAAGAAACAATACTGTGTAGCTGTATTCATTGACCTGGCCAATTCTTTTGACTCTGTCAATCACCACATCCTCATCGGCAGACTCAATAGCCTTGGTTTCTCAAATGATTGCCTCGCCTGGTTCACCAACTACTTCTCTGATAGAGTTTAGTGTGTCAAATCGGAGGGCCTGTTGTCCGGACCTCTGGCAGTCTCTATGGGGTGCCACAGGGTTCAATTCTTGGGCCGACTCTCTTCTCTGTATACATCAATGATGTCGCTCTTGCTGCTGGTGAGTCTCTGATCCACCTCTACGCAGACGACACCATTCTGTATACTTCTGGCCCTTCTTTGGACACTGTGTTAACAACCCTCCAGACGAGCTTCAATGCCATACAACTCTCCTTCCGTGGCCTCCAACTGCTCTAAAATACTAGTAAAACTAAATGCATGCTCTTCAACCGCCTGCACCTGCCCGCCCGTCCAGCATCACTACTCTGGACGTTTCTGACTTAGAATATGTAGACAACTACAAATACCTAGGTGTCTGGTTAGACTGTAAACTCTCCTTCCAGACTCACATCAAACATCTCCAATCCAAAGTTAAATCTAGAATTGGCTTCCTATTTCGCAACAAAGCATCCTTCACTCATGCTGCCAAACATACCCTTGTAAAACTGACCATCCTACCGATCCTCGATTCGGCAATGTAATTTACAAAATAGCCTCCAATACCCTACTCAATAAATTGGATGCAGTCTATCACAGTGCCATCCGTTTTGTCACCAAAGCCCCACATACTACCCACCACTGCGACCTGTACGCTCTTGTTGGCTGGCCCTCGCTTCATACCTGTCGCCAAACCCACTGGCTCCAGGTCATCTACAAGACCCTGCTAGGTAAAGTTCCCCCTTATCTCAGCTCGCTGGTCACCATAGCAGCACTCACCTGTAGCACGCGCTCCTGCAGGTATATCTCTCTGGTCACCCCCAAAGCCAATTCCTGCTTCGGCCGCCTCTCCTTCCAGTTCTCTGCTGCCAATGACTGGAATGAACTACAAAAATCTCTGAAACTGGAAACACTTATCTCCCTCACTAACTTTAAGCACCAGCTGTCAGAGCAGCTCACAGATTACTGCACCTGTACATAGCCCATCTATAATTTAGCCCAAACAACTACCTCTTCCCCTACTGTATTTATTTATTTATTTATTTTGCTCCTTTGCACCCCATTATTTCTATTTCTACTTTCACTTTCTTCCACTGCAAATTTACCAAATCTACCATTCCAGTGTTTTACTTGCTATATTGTATTTACTTCGCCACCATGGCCTTTTTTGCCTTTACCTCCCTTATCTCACCTCATTTGCTTACATTGTATATAGACTTATTTTTCTACTGTATTATTGACTGTATGCTTGTTTTACTCCACGTGTAACTCTGTGTTGTTTTATGTGTCGAACTGCTTTGCTTTATCTTGGCCAGGTCGCAATTCTAAATGAGAACTTGTTCTCAACTTGCCTACCTGGTTAAATAAAGGTGAAATATATATATATATTTTTTAAATAACCTGAAAGGCCGCTAGGCAAGGAAGAAGCCACTGCTCCAAAACAGCCATAAAAAAGCCAGACTACGGTTTGCAACTGCACATAGGGACAAAGATCGTACTTTTTGGAGAAATGTCCTGAACTGTTTGGCCATAGTGACCATCGTTATATTTGGAGGAAAAAGGGGAGGCTTGCAAGCCGAAGAACTCAATCCCAACCATGAAGCATGGGGGTGGGCAGCATCATGTTGTGGGGGTGCTTTGCTGCAGGAGGGACTGGTGCACTTCACAAAATAGATGGCATCATGAGGGAGGAAAATGATGTGGATATATTGAAGCAACATCTGAAGACATCAGTCAGGAAGTTAAAGCTTGGTCGCAAATGGGTCTTCCAAATGGACAATGACCCCAAGCATACTTTCAAAGTTGTGGCAAAATGGCTTAAGGACAACAAAGTCAAGGTATTGGAGTGGCCATCACAAAGCCCTGACCTCAATCCTATAGAACATTTGTGGGCAGAACTGAAAAAGCATGAGCGAGCAAGGAGGCCTACCTACCTGACTCAGTTACACCAGCTCTGTCAGGAGGAATGGGCCAAAATTCACCCAACTTATTGTGGGAAGCTTGTGGAAGGCTACCCAAAATGTTTGACCCAAGTTAAACAATTTAAAGGCAATGCTACCAAATACTAATTTAGTGTATGTAAACTTCTGACCCACTGGGAATGTGACAGAAGAAATAAAAGCTGAAATAAATCATTTCTCTTTACTATTATTCTGACATTTCACATTCTTAAAATAAAGTGGTGATCCTAACTGACCTAAGACAGGGAATTTTTACTATAATTAAATGTCAGGAGTTGTGAAAAACTGAGTTTAAATGTATTT
Source organism: Salmo trutta (assembly GCF_901001165.1). Lineage (NCBI taxonomy): Eukaryota > Metazoa > Chordata > Actinopteri > Salmoniformes > Salmonidae > Salmo > Salmo trutta. The sequence goes on from NC_042973.1 coordinate 34,202,512, forward strand.
GGCTAAGGTGTATGTAAACGTCCGACTTCAACTGTAATTCTTTTTTCATTTGCAAACATTTCTAAAAACATGCTATCACTTCATCTTTATGGGGTATTGTATGTAGATTGGTGAGAAAAAAAATATTTAATACATTTATAAGTCAAGAGGTTTGAATACTTTCTTGAGGCATTGCAGATTGCATTTTTATACAGGCCTATTTGGGTTGTTAATTGGATTCGCCATTCTTGAATTTCTTTACATTTTACTGCATTGTTAGGAGCTAGTAACATTAACATTTCACTGCACCCGCTATAACACTTGCTAAACTGTGTACGCAATAAACTTTGATTTGATTTGACTTTCTCAATTAATCTCAATCTTTTTCCTTTACTCCCTCTCTTTACCACTTTCCCATTTCATCTCTCTCCCTCAATCCATTCCCTCACTTTCTCATCTCTCTCTATAGAAGTAGGATATAACTGTATTTGGACCAGAGATCCAGTATAGGGAAGGAAAAAGCATCCTAATACACCCATCACAATAAGATCGTTCTCTGTCTCATTGTTATGGTAACAACAGACAGTACAGGCTATTGCTCCATTTGTAAATGGAACATAATCACTCAGAATACAACCACAATGATCAACAATATGGATGGGATGGGGAGTTATTGTTCAACTATGTATGCATTCAAACCGTCAAGCAACTGACAATATGCCAGTTGTATTATAAAATATGAGTTGATATTGAAAGTACTTTAATTCAAGAGATGAAGAGATTAAGACTATCTGGATGACAATATTTATTATACTAGATATTATGAATTACATTTTTTTATCAAGACTAAATGGGATATCTGTGTGCAACCTCCCTCCCTCCCTAGCTGGAGGACATAAGAGGGGTGTTCTGGCTTTAATAAGGAGGCAGCTCTGGCCCATTAAACTCTGCTAGTAATGATATTAATTTGGCAGGGATGTGTCATTTTCACAGAAGAGCAACTATCACCATCATCATTACAAGAACTGCCGTTTTATGGGCTCCTAACCAACTGTGCTATTTTGAGTGTTTTTTCGCATTGTTTGTAACTTATTTTGTGCATAATGTTGCTGCTACAGTCTCTTATGACCGAAAAAAAGCTTCTGGATAACAGAACAGCGATTAATCACCACAAACTGGATGAAGCTTTTTTTCTTTAAAGAGTCCGACGCTTATGATATACCGCTTCTCCAAGACCAGGTCCAAATCCCGGTCTCGGAGAAAAGTCATTTGCATGAAGAAAAGATGGAAATACAGGGGGCGGAGATCGGAGTGCCTTGTGAGAATTAGTCGGTGAGTGGGTAACCCGCCTCTACCATCCGTTCTATTGGCCAACATGCAATCATTGGATAATAAACTGGATGAGCTCTAATCAAGACTATCCTACCAACGAGACACAAAAAACTGAATATCTTATTTTTCACTGAGTCGTGGCTGAATGACGACACGGATAATATACACTTGGCTGGGTTTTCTGTGCATTGGCAGGACAGAACAGCTTCGTCTGGTAAGACGAGGGGAGGGAGTGGGGGTCTATTTGTCAATAACAGCTGGTGCACAATGTCTAATATTAAGGAAGCCTCGAGGTATTGCTCGCCTGAGGTAGAGTACCTCATGTTAAGCTGTTTACCACACTATCTACCAAGAGAGTTTATATCTATATTTTCGTAGCCGTCTATTTACCACCACAAACTGATGCTGGCCGCAATCAACAAGCTGTATACGGCCATAATCAAACAAAATGTTCATCCAGAAGCGGTGCTCCTAGTGCCCGGGGACTTTAATGCAAGTAAATTTAAATATGTTTTTTCTACAAGCATGTCACATGTGCAACTAGAGGGGAAAAAAACTCTAGATCACCTTAGCTCCACACACAGAGACGCATGCAAAACTCTCCCACGCCCTCCATTTGGCAAATCTGACCATAATTCTATCCTCACAATTCCCGCTCACAAGCAAAAACTAAAGCAGGAAGAACCAGTGACTCGTTCAATAAGGAAATGGTCACATGACGCGCATGCTACGCTACAGGACTGTTTTGCTAGCAGAGACTGGAATATGTTCCAGGATTCATCCAATGGCATTGAGGAGTATACCACCTCAGCCACCAGCTTTATCAATATGTGCATTGACGACGTCGTTCCCACAGTGACCATATGTACATAGCCCAACCAGAAGCCATGGATTACAGACAACATCTGTACTGAGCTAAACGCTAGAGCTGCCGCTTTCAAGGAGCGGGACACTAATCCAGACGTTTATAAGAAATCCCGCTATACCCTCTGACGAACCAAACAGGCAAAGGGTCAATACATAACTAAGATTGAATCCTACTACGCTCGTCGAATGTGGCAGGGCTTGCAAACTAATACGGAATACAAAAGGGAAACGTAGCCGCGAGGTCACCAGTGATGCGAGCCTACCAAACGAGCTAAATGCCTTTTATGCTCACTTTGAAGCAAGCAACACTGAAGCATGCGTGAGAGCACCAGCTGTTCTGAATGACTGTGTGATCCCGCTCTCTGTAGCCGATGTGAGCAAGACCTTTAAACAGGTCAACATTAACAAGGCCGCAGGGCCAGACGGATTACCAGGACGTGTACTCAGAGCATATGCGGACCAACTGGCAAGTGTCTTCACTGACATTTTCAACCTCTCCCTGACCGAGTCTGTAACACCTATATGTTTCAAGCAGACCACCATAGTCCCTGTGCCCAAGAAAGCAAAAGTAACCTGCCTAAATGACTACCGCCCGTAGCACTCATGTCGGTAGCCATGAAGTGCTTTGAAAGGCTGGTCATGGCTTACATTAACACCATTGTCCCGGAAACCCTAGACCCACCCTAATTTGCATACCGCCCCAACAGATCCACAAATTACGCAATATCTTTCGTACTCCAAATTGCCCTTTCTCACCTGGACAAAAGCAACACCTATGTGAGAATGACTACAGCTCAGCATTCAACACCATAAAGTCCACAAAGCTCATCACTAAGCTAAGGACCAAGGGACTAAACACCTCCCTCTGCCACTGGATCCTGGACTTCCCGACGGGCCGCCCCCAGATGGTAAGGGTACATTTACATTTTAGTCATCTAGCAGACGCTCTTATCCAGAGTGACTTACAGTAGTGAATACATACATTTCATACATTTAATTTTCATTTCATGCATTTTATTTATTTATTTATACTGGCCCCCCCGTGGGAATCAAACCCACAACCCTGGCGTTGCACACACCATGCTGGCGTTGCAAACACCATGCTCTACCAACTGAGCCACAGGGAAGGCCAACAACACATCTGCCAAGCTCATCCTCAACACGGGGGCCCCTCAGGGGTGCATGCTTAGTCCCCTTCTGTACTCCCTGTTCACCCATGACTGCATGGCCAAGCACAACTCCAACATCATCATTAAATTTGCTGACGACACAACAATGGTAGGCCTGATCACCGACAACAATGAGACAGCCTATAGGGAGGAGGTCAGAGACCTGGCAGTGTGGTGCCATGACGACAACCTCTCCATCGACGTGAGCAAGACAAAGGAGCTGATCGTGGCCCACAGGAAAAGGAGGGCCGAACACGCCCCCATTCACATCAACGGGGCTGTAGTGGAGTGAGTCGAGAGTTTCAAGTTCCTTGGTGTCCCCATCACCAACAAACTATCATGGTCCAAACACACCAAGACAGTCGTGAAGAGGGCACAACAACACCTTTTCCCCCTCAGGAGCCTGAAAAGATTTGGCATGGGTCCCCAGATCCTCAAAAAGTTCCACAGCTGCACCATTGAGAGCATCCTGACCGCATCACCGTCTGGTACGGCAACTGCTCGGCATCCGGCCATAAGGCCCTACAGAGGGTAGTGCATACGGCCCAGTACATCACTGGGGCCAATCTTCCTGCCATCCAGGACCTAAATACTAGGTGGTATAAGAGGAAGGCCCAAAAAATTGTCAAAGACTCCAGTCACCCAAGTCCTAGACTGTTTTCTCTGCTACCGAATGGCAAGCGGTACTGGAACGCCAAGTCTAGGTCCAAAAGGCTCCTTAACAGCTTCTACCCCCAAGCCATAAGACTGCTGTATAGAGCCTCGTTATTGTTATTTTATTGTGTTACATTTAATTACATTTTTTACTTTAGTTTATTTTGTAAATATTTTCTTAACTCTATTTCTTGAACTGCATTGTTGGTTAAGGGCTTGTAAGTAAGCATTTCACGGTAAGGTCTACAACTGTTGTATTTGGCATGTGTGACAAATACAATTTGATTTGATTTGATTTGACACACAACTGGGTCGTCATTTACACGTGTGTGTAATGACGTTGCTGGGTTGGTATCGTGAGTGTGTGTGTGTGTGTGTGTGTGTGTGTGTGTGTGTGTGTGTGTGTGTGCGGTACAGAGTGGCGAGCGTAGGGCCGGGGTGTTGGGATTAAGTAATGGCAGGCAGTAAGCAGAAAGCTTTGCATTTAGAGTAGCAGTCACCGTAGAACACAGAGAGACCAAGAGTTACTGTTACTTGGCCCACCACCACTCCCCTCAGGACAACAGTCCTCTGAAACAGCCCACTGCCTCAACAACATCAACTTCATCACAAGCACACACTGCAGACACACACGTTCATGAATATACACCGTGCGTACAAAACATTAAGAACAGTTGCACTCCCTTTTGCCCTCAGAACAATTCGTTGGGGCATGCACTCTACCATGTGTTGAAAGCGTTCAAAAGGGATGCTGGCCCATGTTGACTTCAATGCTTCCCACAGTTGTGTCAAGTTGGCTGGTTGTCCTTTGGGTGATGGACCATTCTTGATACAGTTTTTGAAACCATGCACCTGGCACATACTACCATACTCCGTTCAAAGAAACTTAAATTGTTTGTCTCAAGGCTTAAAATCCTTATTTAAACTGCCTCCTCCCCTTCATCTACACTGATTGAAGTGGATTTAAGTGCTATCAATAAGGGATCATAGCTTCCTCTTCAATTCACCTGGTCAGTCTAGAACAGGTGTTCATAATGTTTTGTACACTCAGTTTATGTTAGTGACAGTGTTTGTGTGAGTGCATGTGTGTGTGTGTGTGTGTGTGTGTGTGTTCCCGAGCTCCTGTCTATGTGTGTGTCAATGCTGACCCCATCGATGTGCTGCTGACCGGTTGAATGTGGTGTGAATAAATTAGTGCTGTTCAGCTCCTCCATGTAATTATGCTGCTGTCAGAAAGGCCTCTCCTCAACACTCATTTTAATAAAGTTGGCCTCACAGGTCACGGACCACCTTCAGTGTCAGTCCAGGGGGCTCTCGCTCTCTTTCAAAGACACTCACACACACAGGCACGTACACACACACAAATTCATGCACGCACTCACACAGACACATACACACACATTCACAGGAACGTATACACACATACACAAACTTTCACACAGGCATGTACACACACCATTCTCCTGTGACTTACATGAGATGGACAGAGAAGAATGGGAGCAGAGGAGGGAAGAAGAGAAGGAGAGATACAGAGTTGAGGTCTTAAAGGTGGAGAGCAGAGCAGTAAATGGTAGAGAAAGAAAGAAAGAGAGGGGACAATAGAGGTGAGGTGGTGTGATACTGTCCCTCTTGGCCAGATGGCTGTGTGTAGTCTAATTTGTCCTGGTGCTAATACTAACCTTTAGATGTTTGTGTGTGTGTGTGTGTGTGTGTGTCAGAGGAGGAAAGGGAGGACCATCCTCCTCAGTGAATTTCATTATATAAACTATACTGAATATATTCACGTCACCAAATAATTGAATAAAACACACTGTTTTGCAATTAATTTCTACAGTAGCCTCAACAGCACCCTCTAGGGTAGCACCATGATGTAGCCGGAGGACTACTGTTTTCCAACCTCCTTTGGGCACATTGACTTCAATACAAAACCTAGGAGGCTCATGGTTCTCAAAACTGAACTCTTGATTACACCAAATTATTAATTGTAACATTTCTAGTGTTGATTCAAGAGTTGTAAAAGAACCCCCAGTGTTGGTGTTAACCCTCTACAGTCTAAGCCCTAAGCTAACATATGGAATTGTTCATACCAAGAATCATACCAAGGATCATACCAAGGTCATACCAAGGATCATTTAACAATTTGATTTAGAATGTTAAGACCCCTTGAAGTATAAAAAATATATAGATAAAAATAAAAAATAAAAAATAACAACAAAAAAACGGACTATTTGATGAGGATTTTCTTTATTATGCTAAGTAGATTTCCGCGGGGCAACGACTCTAGTGGTTTAATAACCAGAGATATTGTTTTACAAATTGGAGATTAAAACAGTCCCATCAAAACCACACCCATCATTATTATTTCCCAGCATTACCTACTGCAGGTAGATTTTTGTAGGATTGTTTTTGTCTGTGTTTTTACATGTATATTGACTGATTGATTAATCCTACGCTACACAAAGATGAACAACATACAACAACATATTTTTCTAAACTAATCCAATCAGTTAGTTACCATAACTTCCGGACTATAAGCCACAACTTTTTTCCCACGCTTTAAACAATGACACGGCTAATATATGGATTTTTCCCACATTCAATTTTTTTTTCTACAAAAAAACACATTCTGTGACGTGCTCAGTTTTTTTGGGGGCATGAAGCTTTCATTAGACCAATGAAATTGCTGAACGGGTTAAGGTCAAACAACTTTTTTGTTTACTGTTTAGATTAAATCGAGCGCTCTCAAACTTCCCATCATTCTGATTACGGTAGTCATTTTGTCACCCTCATCATGGCAAAGACACGGAGAAATGCATATGATGCAGCTTTCAAGTTGAAGGTGATTGATCTGGCTGTTGGAAAAGGAAATAGAGCTGCTGCACGGGAGCTTGGTCTTAATGAGTCGATGATAAGACGTTGGAAACAGCAGCTTACTGCTCATTTTTAATTTTTTGTTACAAGCCGTGTTTCGTTAAAGCCTATTTATTTTTGTTACAAGCCGTGTTTCGTTAAAGCCTATTTATTTTTGTTACAAGCCGTGTTTCGTTAAAGCCTGTGTAAAGTTTAATTGTTTCAATGTACCGGTAGGCACCTGGGGCTTATAGACATGTGCGGCTTATTTATGTTCAAAATAATATATATTTTTTAATTCAGTGGGTGCGGCTTATATTCAGGTGCGCTCAATAGTCCGGAAATTACGGTAGATTTATTGCACCTGTTGCTGAAATGGCTGTTCCAGTGTAAAAGGTTTAGATAGTCTTATCAACTTTCCTAACCCTGACAGTCATTCTGAATGCAGGTAGTGGGTGAATAAAAATTCCAACTGTTGGATAACCTAACTCACTTTGCAAGCCAGCATAACGTGACTTGCAGGCCTGATGTGGCATCTTGATTACTCCAACTTGTCTCTCAACTTGTGCACCTACTTACAAACTTTCATTAGTAGGCTAGGTTGTAGCAACCTCATGATGGGTATAGGGCAACTTCGAGTATCATGTAGTATCCTAAACCTATCGATGTTACATTGAGCTGGGTGAATGGAATATGAATGACAGTCATCAAATCTGCTGTAATAGAAATAAGGCCATGTGCATTAAAATAAACAAGTCACCCAAACGTATGTGCGGTGATTATGTTAATGAGCTCCAGCGGTGAACCGCTATCGCCCGTGGCTACGCCTTGTTACCGTCAGGTGTGCAGGGTCACTATGAGACCTATGACGCAAGGGACACATCACATCTCTATCTCGCCCTCTACTTCTATCTCCCTCTCTCTGTCTCTCTCTTTTTCTGTTTCTCTTAACAGCTTTCTAACCTGGTCCCGGCTTTCCAGTTTTTTTGAGAGTTCAAGAGTAAATAGTGGAAGTTTCAATGAAGAGAAAGATATAAGCTGGCTATTGAGGAAGCCAATATAAAGCCGATGTATTGACAATAGGTTTGTTGTCACTTTTCAAGTTCTCTGTAAGTGTGTGTGTGTGTGTGTGTGTGTGTGTGTGTGTGTGTGTGTGTGTGTGTTCGTCTGAACTAACCTTGTATCCCCACTCCTTCCCTCTCTCCCCACTAAGCCAGTAGAAGTTTTTACCCTTGTTGTGCCAGGTGACTTTGCCTGCCTGTGTAATGATTACAGCATCATGCTTTGTTGACTGCAGGTCATTTATAAGAGGACTGTGCTGATGGCCTAATACGATTGGCTGCCCACACTGTCTTCTTTAACACATATGGGCTTGCGCGCACACAGTTTATGAGAGAATTGACGACACTTTTGCAGACTCGATTAGAGTCTAAAACCCACTACGAGTTGATTAGACCAGAGAACCAGAAGAGAGAAGAAAATAAGAGCATGTTAAAGTGAGAGAAAAAGGGGGGATGCATTGGGAGGTACAGCGCATTTAGAAAGTATTCAGACCCCTTGACTTTTTCCATATTTTGTTACGTTACAGCCTTATTCTAAAACAGATTAAATTAAATAAATCCTCATTAATCCACATAAAATACCCCAGAATGACAAAGCAAAAATATGTTTTTTTTTATGTTTGCAAATGTATTTCAAATTAAAAACATAAATACCTTATTTACATAAGTATCATACCCTTTGCTATGAGACTCGAAATTGAGCTCAGGTATATCCTGTTTCAACAACTTGATTGGAGTCCACCTGTGGTAAATTCAATTGATTGGACATGATTTCGAAAGGCACACACACATGTCTATTTAAGGTCCTAGAGTTGACAGTGCATGTTAGAGCAAAAACCAAGCCATGAGGTCAAAGGAATTGTCCGTAGAGCTCAGAGACAGGATTGTGTTGAGGCACAGATCTGGGGAAGGGTACCAAACATTTCTGCAGCATTGAAAGTCCCCAAGAACACAGTGGTAAGGGAGATGACTGAGAAACCATTCGTCACTCTGACAGATCTTCAGAGATTCTCTGTGGAGATGAGAGAACCTTCCAAAAGGACAACCATCTCTGTAGCACTCCACCAATCAGGCCTTTATGGTAGAGTGGCCTGATGGAAGCTAAGCCTCAGTAAAAGGTACATGACAGCCCGCTTGGAGTTTGCCAAAAGGCACCTAAAGGACTCTCAGACCATGAGAAACAAGATACTCTGGTCTGATGAAACCAAGATTGAACTCTTTGGCCTGAATACCAAGCGTCACGTCTGGAGGAAACCTGGCACCATCCCTATGGTGAAGCATGGTGTTGGCAGCATCATGCTGTGGGGATGTTTTTCATTGTCAGGGACTGGGAGACTAGTCAGGATTGAGGGAAAGATGAACGGAGTAAAGTACAGCGAGATCGTTGATGAAAACCTGCTCCAGAGCACTCAGGACCTCAGACTGGGGCAAAGGAGACTGGGGTGAAGGTTCACATTCCAACAGGACAACGACCCTAAACACACAGCCAAGACAACGCAGGAGTGGCTTCGGGACAAATCTCTGAATGTCCATGGGTGGCCCAGCCAGGGCCCGGACTTGAACTCAATCTAACATCTCTGGAGAGACCTGAAAATAGCTGTGCAGCGACGCAACCCATCCAACCTGACAGGGCTTGAGAGTATCTGCAGAGAAGAATGTGAGAAACTCCCCAAATGCAGGTGTGCCAAGCTTGTAGAGTCATACCCAAGAAGACTTGAGGCTGTAATCGCTGCCAAAGGTGCTTCAACAAAGTACTGAGTAAAGGGTCTGAATACGTACAGTTGAAGTCGGACGTTTACACACACATTTAAACTCAGTTTTTCACAATTCCTGACATTTAATCCTAGTAAACATTCCCTGTTTTAGGTCAGTTAGGTTCACCACTTTATTTTAAGAATGTGAAATGTCAGAATAATAGTAGAGAGAATGATTTATTTCATCTTTTATTTCTTTCATCACATTCCCAGTGGGTCAGAAGTTTACATACACTCGATTCGTATTTGGTAGCATTGCCTTTAACTTGGGTCAAACATTTTGGGTAGCCTTCCACAAGCTTCCCACAATAAGTTGGGTGAATTTTGGCCCATACCTCCTGACAGAGCTGGTGTAACTGAGTCAGGTTTGTAGGCCTCCTTGCTCGCACATGCTTTTTCAGTTCCGCCCACAAATGTTCCATAGGGTTGAGGTCAGGGCTTTGTGATGGCCACTCCAATACCTTGACTTTGTTGTCCTTAAGCCATTTTGCCACAACTTTGGAAGTATGCTTGGGGTCATTGTCCATTTGGAAGACCCATTTGCGACCAAGCTTTAACTTCCTGACTGATGTCTTCAGATGTTGCTTCAATATATCCACATCATTTTCCTCCCTCATGATGCCATCTCTTCTCCAACCTGTGAATGTAAACTTCCGACTTCAACTGTAGTAACCAAAAAAGGTTAAAAAAAATAATAATGATATGTTTGAGATTCTTCAAAGTAGCCTCCCTTTGCCTTGATGATAGCTTTGCACACTCTTGGCATTCTCTCAACCAGCTTCACCTGGGATGCTTTTCCAACATTTTTGAAGGAGTTCCCACATATTGTTGGCTGCTTTTCCTTCACTCTGCGGTCCAACTCATCCAGTATTTCAGTTTTTTATTTGTAATACATTTGCAAAAATGTCTAAAAACCTGTTTTTGCTTTGTCATTGTCAGGTATTGTGTGTAGATTGATGATGGATACATATTTTAAAATCCATTTTAGAATAAGGCTGTAACGTAACAAAATGTAGAAAAGTCGAGGGTTCTGAATACTTTCCGAATGCACTGTATAGTTGTGTTGAGTGCTCTCTCTCTCTCCCTCTCTGACCATTCAGAGTATTGCATTACAGAGTGACAGTCCATTCATCTGCGCCCCCAGCAGAAGGAACATTTACCTAACTACATTATTCATATTTTTAACACCACCTTATTAGTTCACTCCACGGTGTGTGTGTGTGTGTGTGTGTGTGTGTGTGTGTGTGTGTGTGTGTGTGTGTGTGTGTGTGTGAGCCCTAGACAGTAAGGTATTTTCCAGGGGCTCTGGTTGTTCCTGTATCCTGTGTGAATGTTTGTTTACAGTCAGTTGGACTCGGTTTTAACACAATGAGCCCAATTCCGGCATTTATATTCAATAACATACAGTAGCATTAGTGTCCTTAGTGAAGTTTAACCTTGTGGTTAGTCTCTGTCTCTCTAACCTTTATTGTAACAATTAGAGAGACTTGTGAAGAGTCTGAAGTGTCTTCCTGCTCATCAGAAATTATCATCCAGTCTGAAAGACCAAACCAATCCTTCAGGTATCCTGAGCTAATGATGCTAGTCTCAGAGATCAGAGACCAAGGTAGTGGGAGGAACAACCCACACCTTGCTCCTTGTACTATACAGTACTGTAGGCGGACATTTTAATACCCCCAACCCCCTACCTTCCATCTACACGTATGCAAACACACCCTTCTGATCCTCAGTCAGACTAGTGATTGTCATTAATGCTGTGCTATAAAAGCTGTTGTATTCTGTTTGAAGGTATGAGATGAGAGGGCTGGTGAGAGCAGGTGGTTTGCCCTGTTTAACTGTCTAATGGCTGATATTTTATTTCACCTTTATTTAACCAGGTAGGCCAGTTGAGAACAAGTTCTCATTTACAACTGCGACCTGGCGAAGATAAAGCAAAGCAGTGAGACAAAAACAACAACACAGAGTTACACATGGGACAAAGCAAATGTACACTCAGTAACACAATCGAAACATCTATAAATAGTGTGTGAAAATGTAGTAAGATTAGGGAGGTAAGACAATAAATAGGCCATAGTGGCGAAATAATTACAATTTAGCATTAACACTGGAGTGATAGATGTGCAGATGATGATGTGCAAGTAGAGATACTGGGGTACAAAAGAGCAAAAATAAATAACAATATGGGGAGGAGGTAGTTGGGTGGGCTATTTACAGATGGGCTGTGTACAGGTGCAGTGATCGGTAAGCTGCTCTGACAGCTGACGCTTAAAGTTAGTGAGGGAGATATAAGAGGAGGGGACGAGTGTTACAGAGATACAGTTGAAGTCGGAAGTTTACATACACTTATGTTGGAGTCATTAAAACTCCTTTTTCAACCACTCCACAAATGTATTGTTAACAAACTATAGTTTTGGCAAGTCAGTTAGGACATCTACTTTGTGCATGACACAAGTAATTTTTCCAACAATTGTTTACAGAAAGATTATTTCATTTATAATTCACTGTATCACAATTCCAGTGGGTCAGACGTTTACATACACTAAGTTGACTGTGCCTTTAAATAGCTTGGAAAATTCCAGAAAATTATGTCATCGCTTTAGAAGCTTCTGATAGGCTAAGTGACATAATTTGAGTCAATTGGAGGTGTACCTGTGGATGTATTTTAAGACCTACCTTCAAACTCAGTGCCTCTTTGCTTGACATCATGGGATAATCAAAAGAAATCAGACCTCAGAACATTTTTTGTAGACCTCCACAAGTCTGGTTCATCCTTGGGAGCAATTTCCAAACGCCTGAAGGTACCACGTTCATCTGTACAAACAATAGTATGCAAATATAAACACCATGGGACCACGCAGCCCTCATACCGCTCAGGAAGGAAATGCATTCTGTCTCCTAGAGATGAACTTACTTTGGTACGAAAAGTGCAAATCAATCCCAGAACAACAGCAAAGGACCTTGTGAAGATGCTGGAGGAAACAGGTACAAAAGTATCTATATCCACAGTAAAAACAAGTCCTATATCAACATAACCTGAAAGGCCGCTCAGCAAGGAAGAAGCCACTGCTCCAAAACCATCATAAAAAAGCCAGACTACGGTTTGCATCTGCACATGGGGACAAAGATCGTACTTTTTGGAGAAATGTCCTCTGGTCTGATGAAACAAAAAATAGATGTGTTTGGCCATAATGACCGTCGTTATGTTTGGAGGAAAAAGGGGGAGGCTTGCAAGCCATCCCAACCGTGAAGCACGGGGCTGGCAGCATCATGTTGTGGGGGTGCTTTGCTGCAGGAGGGACTGGTGCACTTCACAAAATAGATGGCATCATGAGGGAAGAAAATTATGTGGATATATTGAAGCAACATCTCAAGACATCAGTCAGGAAGTTAAAGCTTGGTTGCAAATGGGTCTTCCAAATGGACAGTGACCTCAGGCATACTTCCAAAGTTGTGGCAAAATGGCTTAACTCTCTAGGCTAGGTGGGACGGTCACCTGACCAACATCCAGTGAAAGTGCAGGGCGCCAAATTCAAACTACAGAATTGTAAATATTTAACATTATTGAGAATACACATGCAATATGTCAAAATAAAGCCTAACTTCTTGTTAATCCAGCCGCAGTGTCAGATTTCAAAAAGGCTTTACGGCGAAAGCAAACCATGTGATTATCTGAGGACAGCATCCCACCATACAAATGCATAACAATCATTTTCAACCAGGCAGGTGGCGACACAAAAGTCAGAAATAACGATATAATTCATGCCTTACCTTTGAAGATCTTCTTCTGTTGGCACTCCAATATGTCCCAGAAACATCACAAATAGTCCTTTTGTTCGATAAACTCCTTTTTTATATCCCCAAAATGTCCATTTATTTGGCGCGTTTGATTCAGAAAAACACTGGTTCCAACTCGCCCAACATGACTACAAATTATCTAATAAGTTACCTGTAAACTTTGTCCAAACATTTCAAACAACTTTCCTAATCCATCCTTAGGTATCCTAAAACGTAAATAATCGATCAAATTTAAGACGGAATATACTGTGTTCAATAGCGGATAAAATCAAAGTGGAGCGAGCTACAGGTCGCACGCCCCAAACAAAAGATTCCACTTGGCTTGACACTCATTCTGAATAGCCGCACTTCTTCATTTCTCAAAGGAAAAACATCAACCAATTTCTAAAGTCTGTTGACATCTAGTGGAAGCCATAGGAACTGCAACCAGGTGCCTCATAAATCTAGTTTACCATAGAAACCCAACTGAAAACAAAGTAAACTCAAAAAAACAAAAATCCTGGATGGTTTGTCCTCGGGGTTTTGCCTGCCAAATAAGTTCTGTTATACTCACAGACATAATTTTAACAGTTTTAGAAACTTTAGAGTGTTTTATATCCAGATCTACCAATCATATGCATATCCTTCTGGGTCTGAGTAGCAGGCAGTTTACTTTGGGCATGCTTTTCATCCGGACGTCAAAATACTGCCCCCTATCCCAAAGAAGTTAAAGACAACAAAGTCAAGGTATTGGAGTGGCCATCACAAAGCCCTGACCTCAACCCTATAGAAATGTGTGCCCAGAACTGAAAAAGTGTGTGCGAGCAAGGAGGCCTAGAAACCTGACTCAGTTACACCAGCTATGTCAGGAGGAATGGGCCAAAATTCACCCAACTTATTGTGAAAAGCTTGTGGAAGGCTACCCGAAACACTTGACCCAAGTTAAACAATTTAAAGGCAATGCTACCAGATGCTAATTGAGTGTATGTAAACTTCTGACACACTGGGAATGTGCTGAAAAAAATAAAAGCTGAAATAAATCATTCTCTCTACTATTATTCTGACATTTCACATTCTTAAAATAAAGTGGTGATCCTAACTGACCTAAGACAGGGAATTTTGAGTTTAAAGGTATTTGGCTAAGATGTATGTAAACTTTTGACTTCAACTGTCAGACAGAACAGAGTCAGTAATAAGGAGATGCGCAGTAGGTGACATTAGCCTACAGAGGACAGACCAAAGAGGACATTGCCAACAGTACTGTACTACGCCTACAATACTTTGGGAAAGATGTTTGGGTGCTTGACAAGGATGGAAAATCAAACAGGTACATGAATGGTTAAGCTTAGGAAAGTAGGGTATAATTGGAGACAGTCAGTTAGCTATAGAATAATAGAAGAGGCATCACACACTGTAGACTAGACGCTATCGCTTTAGACCAGGGATTCCAATTTCAGTCTAATACACAACTCACCTCTGGTTCATAACCTGCCTTCCATGCACGCCCTCTGAATTAAAACATATCTTACGCCTTACATCCCTAGATAGATGACACTCGCATACGGTAGGAGGGACACAAATAGGGTTTTGAAAAATAAGCAGGTATATAACTAGGCTTGGGGGGAAGCAGGGCTAGCTAAAAAACACTGTAACATATAGAGGGTGTTTAATAGGACCAGAGAGTTAGAGGTGTGGGACCATGTCCCTACGGCCCTGTGGAGCTCTCTGGAGGACTGGGTTGCTGTGTGTGTGGGGCTGTGTATGTGTGTGTGTGTGGCCCTCGAAAGGTCATTACGGTTTAGTAAACCCCTCAGGTCAAGTTTGACCTCTATTGACCAGGTACAGGATCTGCCTATTCCTCCCCTATTCTGTCTCTGTCGCTCTGTTTATCTTGCTCTGTTTCTCTCTCTCTCTCGGTCTCTCTCGCTCTCCCTCTCTCGGTCTCCTCGCTCTCTCTCTCTCGGTCTCTCTCGCTCTCTCTCTCGGTCTCTCTCGCTCTCTCTCTCGGTCTCTCTCGCTCTCTCTCTCTCGGTCTCTCTGGCTCTCTGTGTGCGTGTGTCTCTCTCAACTCAATTTAATTAGCTTTTTTGTCATGACGTAACAATGTACATATTGCCAAACGCTTACTTTGGAGATTTACAATATTAACATGATTAAAATAATAATAATCAATATTGTTAATGGGACAACAGTAACAACAATAATCAAGGGTCAAAATAACCATACATGAAACAATAACATTAATAATAAGCATAGAGGACATGTGCAGGTTGGTTGGTCTGTCAGACACTGTCCCTCATCTTACGGCAGGCAGCAATGTAGTGCGCTGCCAACCCACAGCTCTCTACGTCCTCCCCCAAAAGGACAGGTAGCCTATTCTCATCAGAGAGGTCTTTGAAACCTTGAATAAGGGTTTCAAATTTGGGTAAATGGCATGCTCTAGTTGGTTCATAATATTTAAAAAACATTTTATCAAGACATTTAGCTCTGTCTCGGGTTCTGCTGTGGTGCAGTGGTTGCACAGCCTTTCCTCTACAGGGAGCCAGGTTTTCCTGTGTCTACCCTTCTCAACGGCAAGGCTGTGCTCACTGAGCCTGTACTTTGTCAAGGTTTCTCTAAGGTTTTGATCAGTAACCATGGTCAAATAGTTTGCCACGGTGTACTGTTGATTTAGGGCCAGATAGCACTGCATTTTGCTTTGTGCTTCCCAATAAGTAATGTAGTTTTGTTTTGACTGTGTTGAAATTTTAATTATTCTGATTGATTGGATGTGTAAGGGTGCGTGCTGATGGCAGGGAAGCCAGGCGCAGGAGATCGAACTTGGTATAAAACGGAACAGTTTAATAATTGCTCAAAAACTCCGAAAACCAAAATATACACAATAATACAAGTGGGTACAAAACCCGTCGCACACCAGAACATATCTTGCACATAGCTTACAAACAAACAATCACCGACAAGGATAATGACCGGGAACAGAGGGTTAAATAAACAACATGTAATGAATGGGATTGGAACCAGGTGTGATACAAGACAAGACAAAACCAAAGGAAAATGAAAAGAGGATCAGCGATGGCTAGAAGGTCAGCAACTTCGACCGCCGAACCAGCTGGATGAGGGTCCTGAGGATTCAGGTAGTTAGTAGAACAGGTTTGTGAACTCAGCCCCAGGACCAGCTGGATGAGGGTCCTGAGGATTCAGGTAGTTAGTAGAACAGGTTTGTGAACTCAGCCCCAGGACCAGCTGGATGAGGGTCCTGAGGATTCAGGTAGTTAGTAGAACAGGTTTGTGAACTCAGCCCCAGGACCAGCTGGATGAGGGGATGCTTTTCTTTGCTCAGCTCTTGGCATTGCAGGGCTTGGTAATGATATGAGAGCGGGTCATTGTATTTTAGATGTTTCCAAAACTTATTTGCTGTTTTTTGAGTTTTTATTATTAGTGGATATTGGCCTAATTCTGCCCTGCATTCATTGTTTGTAGTTTTCCTCTGGACATGTAGGAGAACTCTGCATGCATGGTTTCAATTGGGTGTTTGTCCCATTGGGTGAAATCTTGTTTTGCAAGTTGACCCCACAACTTCTTGCCATGAAGTGCAATTGGCTCAATGACACATTCAATTCATTTTGGCCAAATTTTAATTGGTATTTCAATTTCAATTTGATTTTTAATTGTGTAGAATGCACTGTGTGCTTTCTCTCTCAGTTCATTCACTGCCTCATTAAGGTGTCCATTTGGGCACTAATTGTAGTGTGTGCAGTACTCTATATATTTTGTACCAATTGAGAACATTGATATAGTTCCCTGAGATCTGGATCTTCTGTGGCGGATGAATCAGAATTAGTTGGGTAACATAGATAATTAAGATGTTTTATATGCATAATATGCTTATGTGAGATACTTGTCATTAGAATGTATCCCTTTGGACTCTGGTGTTGACAGTTGCACGTCTTCCCTTAGCTAGGGCTCGGTCACTTGGGGCCCAGAGAGGGGAGAGGTCAGGCTTGTCTTTCACATGTCCCTGGTGCTATGCAGAATATCAGAAAGGGAAGAGGACAGAATGGAACATTGTCTTCATATGTGAATGTGTCTTTACCTATTCTTAAACCATGTTAAGGGATGGCGTGATTAATGGGGAACCAATTACTTCTCTCCACAATGTCTGTGCGCAAGTCACTCCCCTCAGTGAGCATCCAGGAGTGGGATCAAGAGGGGGTTTACTTCAGATGGGAGTATCTAAAGTTGACAATTGATATATGCCATTGGATGAGTTGGTGTTTTGTACTATGAAGTACCAGGAACGAAATTAGAACCTTGTCTTAGGGACCAAACTGAACGATAATTTATAGCAAATGTTATCTGGCTAAGGGATACTCCTTTCTCAAATATAAAGTCCCTTTGTGAACTGTTTCTAAAATCTGTTGTTCGTC
The DNA here is from genome assembly GCF_901001165.1 of Salmo trutta. Lineage (NCBI taxonomy): Eukaryota > Metazoa > Chordata > Actinopteri > Salmoniformes > Salmonidae > Salmo > Salmo trutta. The sequence goes on from NC_042973.1 coordinate 34,220,379, forward strand.
ATGTACGTTGAGAGGGGTGTATCTTGGCTATAAAAGATTGTTTACTTTTGTGTTGTCACTTTCAATGGTTCATTAGAGATAGCGCATCATTGAAAGTCAAGTGCTTTTGCAAAGCTCTTATTATTAAAGATGTAGTTTAAGTATAACTCTGACTGGTGTGTGAAGTTTGTAACTCTCCTCATTTGGTAATGCAGAAATTAGCTACCACATTTGGCGACGAGGATGGGATGTGAATCTTCACTTGGTTACCGCTCCCGACGATCTGGGCAAATCGTGCACGAGGGATCCCTCAAACTTGGAATCTCAGGGAAACCACACTTCAGGAACGAAGCAGATGGATCCACCTTTGATCTGAGAGGCAGCGAGCCGAGTAGATACCACATCTCGAACTTAGTTTTTTTTAAAGAAAGAGGTGAGCAAACCACACTTGAAGTCGAGTTTTTAGAAAAGCCTCTGTTACGTGAGCTCTGAGTGTGTATTCCTTTGTGAGGGGGGCACCTTGGAGGCGTAAGCAGGGCCGAGTCAGAGGAGAGTAATCTGAGAGTTTGCGGACTCAAAGATACTCTGCCACTGGTCGGTTGCGGGCGACCTAGAGCCGTCCTGACACTGAATTGATCATAGTGGGGATTGGTGCAGTTTGTGGGGGTGAGGGGCCAGGGTGACAGTGTGTTCTGTGTGAAACACGGTACTTGGTAAAGCCCTATTGGAAGAAGGACCTCATTCTGAAAATGTCTGTGTGACTATCTAAGTGACCCTCAGAGGTGGTGAATTCCAATTATTTTAAATGTGCTAGCCCGGCATGCCCTGGGTTACTCTGTGTGAGTATTTTTGTTTTGGGACCACTAGGTAATCTTTGTAGGAGCGTTCTGTGTGAGCGGGGTAGGTTGACTCTGTGTGGGTAACCTTTCAATTATGTCCTGATGTTCTGTGTGGACATCTGACCAGTTCTGTGTGAGCATCTGGCCAATCCTGTGTGGGTGATCCTTAAAGTTCTGTGTGAGTACCTAAGAATTTCTAACGTTTTATATGGATTCTGTGAATATATGAAAATATGATAAATTGTGTGTGTGAAGTTTGTCTCTCTCCTCATTTGGTAATGCAGAAATTAGCTACCACACTTCTCTGGAAAATCCTTATTTTTGTCTTTTTGGGGTTTACTGCCAGGGCCCAGGTCTGGCAGTACTGCTCTTGCAGGTCCAGGCTCTGCTGTAGGCCATGTGCTGTGAGTGACAGCAGACACAGGTCATCTGCGAAGAGCAGGCATTTAACCTCTAAATTGTGGAGACACCAGGGGATGAGGATTTTTCTAGAATAGTGGCCAATTCATTGATGTAAATATTGAAGAGTGCAGGGCTCAGATTGCAATCCTGACAAATGCCCTGGCCCTGGTTAAAGAATTCTGTTATTTTCTTGCCAATTTTGATGCTGCACGTATTGCCAGTATACATTGATTTAATTATGTCATATGTTTTACCCCCTACACCACATTCAATAACTTTATAGAACAGTCCTGTATGCCAAATAGAATCAAATACTTTTTGGAAGTCGATAAAGCAAGCGTACATTTTGGTGTAAATATGATCGGTCGTGCGATGTTCTGGTATAAATCCAATTTGGCTTTTACTCAAGACATTGTGCTTATTAACGAAGTTTAGAACTCTTACATTTATAATACTACAGAAAACCTTCCCCAGGTTACTGTTCACACAAATGCCTCAGTAATTGTTAGGGTCGAATTTGTCTCCGTTCTTAGATTGGGGTTATGAGTCCTTGATTCCAGATGTCAGGAAAATAACCTACACTCGGGATCAAATTAAACAGTTTTAATATAGCCAATTGAAATTTTGCGCTAGTGAATTTGAGCATCTCATTTAGGATGCCATCAGGTCCGCATGCTTTTTTTAATGAGCTCCTGGTCAGTAATTGGGGAGTCTTATGGATTTTGATTGTCCTTCATAGCTTTTTGTAATCCATTCAACTTCTCACGAATTTGGCATTGTTCTGCGTTTGCATCAATTTGATGCAATTCCTCAATTCCTCTAGTTTACATTTTTTTTAAAGGTTTTTCCAATTTTTCCAGAAGTTGTTTGTGTTTATGGACACCTCAATTAGTGTCAGCTGGTCCTCCCGGGTGGCACAGTGGTCTAAGGCACTGCATCGCAGTGCTAGCTGTGTAATTTGGCTGGGTCTAATTGTGTTGCTGTCCTGGGGCTCTGTGGGGTCTGTTTATGTTTGTGAACAGAGTCCCAGGACCAGCTTGCTTAGGGGACTCTTCTCCAGGTTCATATCTCTGTAGGTGATGGCTTTGTTATGGAAGGTTTGGGAATCACTTCCTTTTAAGTGGTTGTAGAATTTAACGGCTCTTTTCTGGATTTTGATAGTTAGCGGGTATCGGCCTAATTCTGCTCTGCATTTGGTGTTTTACATTGTACACACCGTCTCAATTTGCTGTTTGTCCCAATTTGTGATTTCTTGGTTGGTGAGCGGACCCCAGACCTCACAGCCATAAAGAGCAATGGGTTCTATAACTGATTCAAGTATTTTTAGCCAGATCCTAATTGGAATGTCAAATTTTATGATCCTTTTGATGGCATAAAAAGTCTTTGTCTCTCAGATCATTCACAGCGTTGTGGAAGTTACCTGTGGCGCTGCTCTAGGGCAATGGTGTCTAGATGTGATTTGTATTTATGGTCCTGGCAACTGGACCTTTTTTGGAACGCCATTATTTTTGTCTTACTGAGATTCACTGTCAGAGCCCAGGTCTGAAAGAATCTGTGCAGAAGATCTAGGTGCTGTAGGCCCTCCTTGGTTGGGGACAGAAAGGGAAAGGGGGATACCTAATCAGTTGTACAACTGAATGCCTTCAACTGAAATGTGTCTTCCGCATTTAACCCAACCCCTTTGTGGGTTAACTGCCTTGCTCAGGGGCAGAACGACAGATTTTTTACCTTGTCAGCAAGGGAAGCACCAGATCATCAGCAAAAAGCAGACATTTGACTTCAGATTATAGTAGGGTGAGGCCGGGTGCTGCAGACTGTTCTAGTGCCCTGGCCAATTTGTTGATGTATAATGTTGAAGAGGGTGGGACATAAGCTGCATTCTTGTCTCACCCCACTACCCTGTGGAAAGAAATGTGTGTTTTCTGCCGATTTTAACCGCACACCTGTTGATTGTGTACATGGATTTGATAAGGTCGTATGTTTTTGGCCAAACACCACTTTCCATCAATTTGTATATCAAACCCCTATACCAAATTGAGTCAAAAGCTTTTTTGAAATCAACAAAGCATGAGAACACTTTGCTTGTCTGTCTATTAGGGTCTGCAGGGTGAATAAAGTGCCTTCAGGAAAGTATTTCCACATTTTGTTATGTTATAGCCTTATTCTAAAATGGATTTTCTTTTAATCCTCAGCATTCTACACACAATACCTCATAAAGACAAAGTGAAAACAGGTTTTTAGAAATTTGTGCTAATTTATATTTTAAAAAACAACAGAAATACCTTATTTACATAAGTATTCAGACCCTTTGCTATGAGACTCAAAATTGAGCTCAGGTGCATCCTGATCATTGATGATCCAAGTGATGTTTCAACAACTTGAAGTCCACCTGTGGTAAATTCAATTGATTGGACCTGATTTGAAAAGGCACACACCTGTCTATATAAGGTCCTACAGTTGACAGTGCATGTCAAAGAAAAAAACAACCATGAGGTCGAAGGAATTGTCCGTAGAGCGCCGAGACAGGATTGTGTCAAGGCACAGATCTGGGGAAGGGTACCAAAAAATTGGCCTCCATCATTCTTAAATGGAAGAAGCTTGGAACCACCAAGACTCTTCCTAGAGCTGGCCGCCCGGCCAAACTGAGCAATTGGGGGAGAAGGGCTTTGGACAGGGAGGTGACCAAGAACCCGATGGTCACTCTGACAGAGCTCTAGAGTACCCCTGTGAAGATGGGAGAACCTTCCAGAAGGACAATCATCTCTGCAGCATTCCACCAATCAGGCCTTTATGGTAGAGTGGCCAGACAGAAGGCATGCTTGACAGCCAGCTTGGAGTTTGCCAAATGGCACCTAAAGACTCTCAGACCATGAGAAACAAGATTCTCTGGTCTGATGAAACCAAGATTGAACTCTTTGGCCTGAATGCCAAGTGTCACATCTGGAGGAAACCTGGCACCATCCCTACAGTGAAGCATGGTGGTGGCAGCATCATTCTGTTGCGATGTTCTTCAGTGGCAGGGAGTGGGAGACTAGTCAGGATCGAGGCAAAGATGAATGGAGCAAAGTACAGAGAGATCCTTGATGAAAACCTGCTCCAGAGCGCTCAGGACCTCAGACTGGGGGAAGGTTCACCTTCCAACAGGACAACGATCCTAAGCACACAGCCAAGACAACGCAGGAGTGGCTTCAAGGCAAGTCTCTGAATGTCCTTGAGTAGCCCAGCCAGAGCCCGGACTTGAACCCGATTGAACATCTCTGGAGAGACTTGAAAATAGCTGTGCAGCGATGCTCCCCATCCAACCTGACAGAGCTTGAGAGGATCTGCAGAGAAGAATGGGAGAAACTCATAAATACAGGTGTGCCAAGCTTGTAGCGTCATACCCAAGAAGACTCAATGCTGTAATCGCTGGCAAAGGTGCTTCAACAAAGCACTGAGTAAAGGGTCTGAATACTTGTGTAAATGTGATATTTCCATTTATTTGTATTTTTTTGTATAAATTAGCAAACATTTCTAAAAACGTTCTGTTTCTTCTTTTTCCATAGTGTATTTCTGTATTGTTTTAGAGATTCATCATAGTGAAGGCGTAGGGTCAGGTTTTATGGGTCTCTATGTTTTTTGGGGGGATAGGTTTCTTAATTTCTTTCTTTGGTTTTTGCATTCTTCATCAAACCATTTGTCATTGTGGTTAATTTTCTTAGGTTTTCTGCTTGAAATTTATTGATTTGATAGGGAAGCTGAGAGGTCAAATATACTGTTTGGGATTTCTACTGCCAAGTTTACACCACTATAACAGTGAAACATTTTGTCCAGGAAGTTGTCTAAAAGGGATAGAATTTGCAGCTAAATTGTTTTTGGGTAGGTTTCCACACTACGTTTCTTCCATGTATAGAATTTCTTAATATTATTCAGTTCCTTTGGCTTTGATACCTCATGATTGAGTATTGCTTTGTTCAAGAAGACTGTAATTTTGCTGTCATCTGATAGAGGTGTCAGTGGGCTGACTGTGAACGCGCTGAAAGACTCTGGGTTGAGGTCAGTGATAAAGTAGTCTACAGTACTACTGCCAAGAGATGAGCTATAGGTGTACCTACCGTAGGAGTGTCCTCGAATCCTACCATTGACTATGTACATACCCAGCGTGCAACAGAGCTGCAGGTTGTGACCTGTTTTTGTTGGTTATGTTGTCATAGTTGAGCCTAGGGGGGCATATGGAGGAGGGAATGCTGTCACCTTCAGGTAGGTGTTTGTCCCCCTGTGTGCTGAGGGTGTCAGGTTCTTGTCCAGTTCTGGCATTTAGGTTGCCACAGACCAGTGCATGTCCCTGGACCTGGAAATGACTGATTTCCCCCTACAGGATGGAGAAGCTGTCTTCATTAAAGTATGGGGATTCTAGTGGGGTGATATAGGTAGCACACAGAAGGACATCTTTCTCTGTTGTGATAATTTCCTTTTGAATTTCTAGCCAAATGTAAAATGTTACGGTTTTGATTAATTTAATAGAGTGAGTTAGGTCTGCTCTATACCAAATTAGCACACACCCCTGAGTCCCTTCCCTGTTTTACTCCTGGTAGATTGGTGGATGGGACTACCAGCTCTCTGTAACCTAGAGGGCAACCAGTGGGTCCATCTCTCGCTCTGTGTGTGTGTCTCTCTCTCTCTCTGTGTGTGTGTCTCTCTCGCTCTCTCTGTGTGTGTCTCTCTCGGTCTCTCTCTTGGTTTCTCTCTGTGTCTTTCTCTCTGACACACTGGTCCTCTCTCTGTTACCTTGACCATTCACCCTGCGGCTAGGAGCAGGTAAACACTCATTCAGACTCAGTAGGAGGGGGGTGCCCTCCCCTCCCACACACACACACACACACACACACACACACACACACACACACACACACACACACACACACACACACACACACACACACACACACACACTCCACCCAGCCCAGCGTGCTTCACTCCCCCTGGTAAAGGTCAAAGGTTAGAACTCTCTCACAGCAGACCCCCTGCTTCCATTAGACACTCACACCCAGCAGGAGAGAGAGAGAGAACAGAGAGATGCATTGTGCTGTCAGCACACACACACAGTTAGTGGAAACCTCAGGCGTGCTGTGGGATTTCAGGAGGTTTCCTTTGTTCAGTGTGGTGGATGAAAATGTTCTCCCTTTATCTACGATGAGGAGAGACAGGAATCTGAGACAGGAAAACCACAAACACCAGATAGAGGACATGTTTTTCTTCTTCTCTCTCTCTCAACTCAAGGGGTCATTACGGGCTTTCCTGTCTGCTGGCTGAGGGGCCAAGGTCAGGGGTAAGAGAGCAGGACACAACCTAAACACACACAATGTGGGGAGATGGCGGAGATCCATACAATACCCTGTCATTCCCACACAGGGAACCATCAAACAGTATACTTGTGTGTGTGTTAACATGGCCATCAGTCTAAATACGAATGTGTTCTTAATTGCCTTGCCTGGTTAAATAAAGGTTAAATAAATACAAAACACACATAGGATTAATTTATTAGCCTGTCATCACACAGCCAAGGTCACTATGGACCACTATCAAAACATGATCTTTTCTAAAAGCCGCCCGTGTAGCGTTTTATGATCGATCCACTATCACACATTTGTTATTCCTGAATATAAAGGCATATTTAAGAGCAGGAACAAATATCTCCACAATGCTAGCACTCAGAGTAACTGATGTATAAATATGGCAGAAGAGACTCTGTGAACAATCAGGGCTGAGTTACATATCACAAATCAAGATGTCTTGCGTCAGGTGTGTCCTTGCTAAACGGTTAGCATGCACATTGCTATATCATAAACTGTGACACATAAAACCTGCTTCGGCAAAAAAACGTTGACAACATGTTTTTCATACAGATCAGAGACAGAAGAATGTCTGTTGAAACAGCTGCTGGATGTCATATGATGGAACATAAATAAGTAGAAAAGGACTTATTTCCAGGGATTCCTCCAGACCTGATCCCACTACCTCAGCCTTTAGCATTGCGTGCAGACTTGTGAGAGAGAAAGAGAGAAATATTCTGAAAGCCTCTCCTAATTATTCTAATTGCTGAGCTCAGGGCTCATGCCAAGGTTTAGACTTTCCCTTGGCACACACAAACACGCACACACACACACTGAAAGAAGAGAAGCGACAGACACCCCACCCATCATCCTTCTACTGCCTCTACTCCACTCCGCCTCTGTTCCTCCTTTCACCATCCCCCTCTCCCCATCTTCCCATCCTCCAAAATGGATTAAAAGTACTTTTCATTACCCACGCAGGAAGCAAATATTGCACTTAAAAATCCCCCGATTATCATCTTTCACACAGCAAACAGCATGCACACTTTCAAATACACACACACTCCAACATAATTACCCCACCCTGTCATAGCAGTGAGATGGAGACTGCTGATATCCAGCCGGTGTGTGTGTGTGTGTGTGTGTGTGTGTGTGTGTGTGTGTGTGTGTGTGTGTGTGTGTGTGTGTGTTTAGAAACTACTTGCCTGCCTCTTATTGATATTAAAACCTCTGCATAACGGCTGTTTATATGACTGTCAGAGAGAGAGAGAGAGAGAGAGAGAGAGAGAGAGAGAGAGAGAGAGAGGCTCCACTCCCATCTCACCATGAACTGTATCTCTCCCTATTCTGATTTTTCAGAAGCATGGCCTTTGCCTTATCTGTCACGGCAGGAAGAGTTTACGAAGAGCATTCACTGGGAGCGTTCACAGAGAGGCGAGCGTTCACAAGGAGGGTGTTAAGTGAGTACATGTTTAAAACACTCTCCCTGCTCCCCCTGTCACCCTAGGCATTTATCACAGTGACAATGCATCCACACACACACACAGGGACAGCCACGGGTCCTGTGTGATTAACTGGGAGACTGTTTGATCACATTTTACTAATTTGTGGCATAAATCTTCAGCCTGCCATTCTCCAAGAAGACCATTAGCCCCCAGACTGACACACACACACACACACACACACACACACACACATTCACAGTGCTTTACAAGAGAGAAGGAAGGAAACTATGAGAGAAAGAGAGAGAGGAAAAAGAGAGAGAGGGAGAGAGGGGGAGGGAGAGAGGCGGAGGGAGAGAGATTGAGTGTCTGAGATGATGTGTATGAAACAGAGAGCAGTGTAATAACCAAACAACTCTCAGGCCTAATTATGACACGGGGGAGAGAGAGAATAGAGAGAGCAGAGAATAGAGAACCAAGCAGAAATCACTGGTCATTTGTAAACAGGTAACAACACAGGACAGGTGTGGGAGCATATGTACTGGTGCGCAGGGAAGGGGAGGAATGAGTGAGGAGAGAGGGAGAGGAGGATGAGAGTGGGGGGACAATCTAATTTGTTTTTACAGTGCCCTGTGCCAAACGGCTAAAACGGCCAAAAGAGGCACAGAGGTGCAGTTGGGAGTTCAGCTCTGACCAGCATGTGTTGGCAGGACCGGCAGCTGTTGTTCTACGTACCATTTTGCGCACAGCAGGTTAAAGAGCCTATGGTTTCAGCATGGCCATCCCTATTCTAAGGAACACTCTCTATAAGTGACCTCCATTCATATGGTATGTGGTTGAACAGTTGTCAATGAGCAGTCTAACTATTAGACTTAATTCCTTTGGTCTCTAGAGCTGGACTTAACTACCATCAGCATCAGTGTCCTTGATGTGAATCTGCCACGTAAACAACTCTCCTGTCTAATGGGGATATTGCACTTGCAAATTCAGTTAGGCTCCCAGGACAGGGCTACGGCCTGACTCTGATACCGTGTGTGTGTGTGTGTGTGTGTGTGTGTGTGTGTGTGTGTGTGTGTGTGTGTGTGTGTGTGTGTGTGTGTGTGTGTGTGTGTGTGTGTGTGTGTGTGTGTGTGTGTGTGTGTGTGTGTGTGTGTGTGTGTGTGTGTGTGTGTGTGTGTGTGTGTGTGTGTGTGTGTGTGTGTGTGTGTGTGGTGTGTGTGTGTGTGTGTGTGTGTGTGTGTGTGTGTGTGTGTGTGTGTGTGTGTGTGTGTGTGTGTGTGTGTGTGTGTGTGTGTGTGTGTGTGTGTGTGTGTGTGTGTGTGTGTGTGTGTGTGTGTGTGTGTGTGTGTGTGTGTGTGTGTGTGTGTGTGTGTGGTGTGTGTGTGTGTGTGTGTGTGTGTGTGTGTGTGTGTGTGTGTGTGTGTGTGTGTGTGTGTGTGTGTGTGTGTGTGTGTGTGTGTGTGTGTGTGTGTGTGTGTGTGTGTGTGTGTGTGTGTGTGTGTGTGTGTGTGTGTGTGTGTGTGTGTGTGTGTGTGTGTGTGTGGTGTGTGTGTGTGTGTGTGTGTGTGTGTGTGTGTGTGTGTGTGTGTGGTGTGTGTGTGTGTGTGTGTGTGTGTGTGTGTGTGTGTGTGTGTGTGTGTGTGTGTGTGTGTGTGTGTGTGTGTGTGTGTGTGTGTGTGTGTGTGTGTGTGTGTGTGTGTGTGTGTGTGTGTGTGTGTGTGTGTGTGTGTGTGTGTGTGTGTGTGTGTGTGTGTGTGTGTGTGTGTGTGTGTGTGTGTGTGTGTGTGTGTGTGTGTGTGTGTGTGTGTGTGTGTGTGTGTGTGTGTGTGTGTGTGTGTGTGTGTGTGTGTGGTGTGTGTGTGTGTGTGTGTGTGTGTGTGTGTGTGTGTGTGTGTGTGTGTGTGTGTGTGTGTGTGTGTGTGTGTGTGTGTGTGTGTGTGTTTGGCTGTGTGAGCTGAGCGCAAGGGCAAGGTGTGTAGAGCCAGCCAGCCCTGAGCAGAGAAGTCATACTTTCATGGTCGGTTTCTATTTAACTGTGGGAGTGACAGGGAACATGGTGCCATTAACACGTCCCACCGGCCTGGAGGAGAGGAAATGGACAGATAACACCTCCCTGGGGAGGAGAGGAGGTTAGAGAGAGGCTAGGACTTGGAGACCCGATTTAACCGAAGGACCTGCTCCACCTCTCTCTATCCCTCCCCTTCTCCACATCCAAAACAACCTTGTCTCTCTGGAACAAAAGCAGGATTTATCTAGCATGACTTATTCGCCTGACTTTCTCTCTCTCCGTCTGACTGTAGTGTGTGTGTATGTGTGTGTGTGTGTCTTAGTAACCTCTGGAGGTTGTTCACCTCATAAAGAGTCTGATACCCTGGCTCCTCTCTGTAAAGTGCTAGTTAGCATATCCCCCAAACTGTACTTAATACAGTCCACCGTGTTAGCCATGCTATGCCTCAGCCAGGGTCAGTAAGCAGAGCTGCTGGTTGTGGTGCTGGCAGGCTGGCTGGCCCAGAGGTTAAGTGTCTGTCAGGGTGGGTGACACACGACTCACAATGACTCTGTCACACAGGGACAAGACCAAACCAGCTAGGAGAGGAGCACCTCAGGGACTATAAAACCACTCAACTGCAGAGAGAAGCAGAGAGAGAGAGA